>NC_092174.1:11104985-11362485 GCF_045791955.1 Oncorhynchus clarkii lewisi | reverse complement strand
CGGTGCAGTTGCATCGCTTGCATGGTGGCCCGTCAGGAAGTCCAGGGTGGGGTTCAGACCCAGGGCCCTGAGCTTAATGATGAGCTTGGAGGGTACTGTGGTGTTGCAGCCTGAGCTATAGTCCATGAACAGCATTCTTACATAGGTATCCCTCTTGTCCAGATGGGATAGGGCAGTGTGATGGTGACTGCGTCGCCTCGATATCTATTGGGGCAGTATGCAAATTGATGGGGTATAGGGTGTCAGATAAGGTGGAGGTGACAGAAGTGAGTGCTACGGGGTGATATTAATTTAGTTCAGTTACCTTTGCTTTCTTGGGTACAGGAACAATGGTGGAGATCTTGAAGCAAGTGGGGACAGCAGACAGCGACAGGGAGGGTTTATCATGCTTAAATGTCTTACTCATGTCGGCCATAGAGAACGAGAGCCCACAGTCCTTGGGAGCGGACCTCATCGGTGGACAGTGTTATCCTCAAAGCGTGTGAAGGTGTTTGGCTTGTCCGGGAGCAAGACGTCCGCAATGTGGCACGTTTTCCTTTTGTAGTCCGTGATTGTCTGTAGACCCTGCCACATACGTCTCGTGTCTGCGCCGTTGAATTACGACTCTACTTTGTCTCTGTACTGATGTTTTGCCTGTGATTGCCTTACGGAGGGAATAACTACACTGTTTGTATTTAACCATATTCCCAGTCACCTTGCCGTAGTTAAATGCTGTGGTTCGCATTTTCAGTTTTTCGCGAATGCTGTCATCTACCAACTGTTTTTGGTTTGGATAGGTGTAAGTCACAGTGGGAACAGCAACCCCTATACATTTCCTAATGAACTCAGTCACCGTGCCCGTGTAATAGGTCAATGTTAGTCTCAGAGGAAACCCAGAACATATCCCAGTCCGCGTGATCAATCTTGAAGCATGGATTCCGATCGGTCAGACCAGCGTTGAATAGACCTTAGCACGGGTACATCCTGTTTGAGTTTCTGCCTATAGGAAGGGAGAAGCAGAATGGAGTCGTGCTCTGATTTTCCGAAGGGGGGGTCGGGTCAGTGCCTTGTAGCTATCCCGGAAGGGAAAGTAACAATAGTCGAGAGTTTTTGAAGCGTGAGTACTCGAGGCAATGTGTTGATAGAACTTCTGTAGAGTTTTCCTCAAATTTGCTTTCAAGTCCCCAGCTACTATAAATGCAGCCTCAGGACATGTGGTTTCCAGTTTGCACGCAGTCCAATGTAGTTCCTTGAGGGCTGTCGTGGTATCTGCTTGAGGGGGAATATATACGGCTGTGACTATAATATAATTCTCTTGGGGAGGTAATACGGTTGGCATTTGAGGTATTCTAGGTAAGGTGAACAAAACGACTTGAGTTAAGTATTCAACCCATTGAGTCAATACAATACAATACAATACAATACATGTTAGAATTACCTTTGGCAGCAATTTGAGTGTTTCTGAGTAAATCTTTCCACACCAGGATTGTGTAACATTTGACCATTTATTATTTTCAAAATTCTTCAAGCCCTGTCAAATTGGTTGTTAATCATTGCTAGACAATGGGTCTTGCCATAGATTTTCAAGCAGATTTAAGTCATAACTGTAACTCTGCCACTCTGCCAACATTCACTGTCTTTTTTTGGTAAATGTTACAAGCCTTCGTTTTTATATTTTGAGGTTGGCGCACTGATTGGTGTCACTTCGTTAGTCAGTATGTATTCCACTTGTGCTGGCATGTCATCTCATTTGGTCAGGTCTTTCACCTGTGATATTTAAGAGCGGCTGGCCCAGCGCTCCAGTGTTCTTGCAAGATGTGGAGGGTTAACCCATTTGATTGTATTTTTTAAAAATGTAATCATTTTTCTGATCTTCCCTGTTTTCATTTTTCTCCACCTTTTGGTTTTCTCCCTGTCTTTAAGCTTGGTGTGGGCTTTTATTTTGTTTGCCTCTTCTTGGGCAAATTTGGTGGGCGCTCATGGTGGGTGTCTTTTTGGGTCCCAGTTGTTGCTAGTCAACTTTCAGAGGACACCCCTATGAGTGTCTTTCAGAACACCTTCTAGAACCCACTGTTAATTCCGCCTTCTGTTTGAGCGACAATGTTTGGTTTCTTGCTGGGGGACGTAATGGTAAGCAACTTCGGTGTAGGTTTGTTTGGCCTTGTCTTTTGGGTTATTGTCCTGCTGAAATTCATCTACCGGTGTCTGGTGGAAACAGACAACCAGGTTTTCCTCTAGGATTTGCCTGTGCTAAGGTCCATTCAGATTATTATTTTTTCCCTCAAACTCCCCAGTACTTAACGATTATGAACATACCCATAGCGTGTTTAGGAAACAAAGTGAATTGTTTTGCCTATTTTTTATTTTTTTTGTAATATTACTTTAGTGCTTTTTTGCACACTTTTTTGCCTGTTTTTGAATATTTTTATACTGTACATGCTTTCTTCTTACTATTTCAATTAGGTTATAATGTTGATCCATTCTGTTTTCTCCTCTCAGTCATTAAACTCTAAAGTCCGCATGGGCCTCATGGTGAAATCTCTGAGCAGTTTCCTTCCTCTCTGGCAACTTAGTTAGGAAGGTTGTGATTGATACACTATCCAAAGTGTTGAAATTCACTGCTCGAATGAGGGACCAGTGGGCTACAGAGATGTAGTTATTCAAAAATCATTATTATTGCATGGAGTGAGTCCATGCAGCTTACTATGTGACTTGTTAAGCAAATGTTTTACTCCCGAACCTATTTAGGCTTGCATAACAAAGAAGTGTAATACTTTTTGACTCAAGACATTTCAGCCTTTCCATTTTTTAAAATGAATTTGCACAAAAAAAACAACAACAAAAAGCATTCCACTTTGACATTATGGGGTATTGTGTTTAGGTCAGTGACAAAAAAATCTAAATTTGGAATCAATTTTAAATTCAGGCTGTAACACAACAAAATGTGGAAAAAGTCAAGGGGTGTGAATAGTTTCTGTTGGCACTGTATAAAGGGAATCGGGGATTCGTAACGTTTGAATGGATTGTTTTTGACCGATGCATGGTTAATTTGGTTTAGTTTGGGGTCTGCGGACAAATGCATCTTAAACATTTGAATTGGGGACCGGTGCGCACCAGTGAATCGTTACATCCTAGTATGGCCATTTTTTGTGCACTTAAATACTAGGCTAGTACCAAACAAAACCCAGGGTTTGCTGGCCTAGAATAGCCATTCCTCCTGCTTTGCTTTAATGATTAAACAGAATACATTTCATGACTCCTGTCTCATTGTTCAGCAGAGGTCTGTTGGTTGTGCTTAATCATCAGCAGTTGGATAAAAGAACACGACAGCTGTCCTCTGCTTATTTTGATAGAGGAATATTTTGTTGCTCGTGAAGACATGGGATGGTTCTGTTTGAACCTGATCCTCGGTATGCAAGAGTTCGCCATATTTATCTCTTTGAAATATAAATTAAAAAGACTAATCTGTAAGGGGAAGTGGAAAGGAAATGTGGACCTGTTGCCAACTGCTAAAGATGACAAACCCTCATAAACAGGGCAGGAGGATTCAAAGGTCAGGGTGGGTCCGCAGTTAATTGAATTAAGTTAAACAGTTTTACACGCCCTGATTGGCAATGGTTACATTTATACGCCCTCCATAATGGGCCAGTCCAACCTGCCTGAAAATCTTTAGGAGTAGTCTCCTCTGTCTTGAGAATATTTTGTAGGGCAAAAAAACTATGTTCACTTTGAGCCCAAGCTGTGTGTGGCTGTGTCTCTGTTAATTTGTTTTCTATCCGTCTCTGTGCTTGTTTATGTGCTTGTTTATCTGCTCTGTCTCCCAGGCCTACTCTTCCTTTTCCTGTCGAGCCCTCTTGGTCTCCGTTGCTCCAACAGCTCACCGGCAATGGCACGAGTGAGCTGCCATTCTGGCTCCTCTGATGTCCTCTAACCCATTTTGTTTGCAGAGATTGATTCGGAACCCACTATCATATTCCAGTCTAAAGGTCACATCACCACAGGTAGAGGCGCTAGCTCTCTTTCATTGGTTGACAGTGGGAAAGTGGTGCAATCGGGATGCTTAGGGGCTCACATTGGAACATCAACTTTCTGCTAACACTACATTAAAAGCCTTGCGTTTTATCCTCTCCTTATGTCTTTCTGAAGAGAATGTGCTCATTTACTCTTTACTGTGGTCTTTGCTTGTACTGTTCAGAAACCACAATAACAAACACTAAAATAACCGGGAAGGTGCATTTCATACACAAACACACACACACACACACACACACACACACACACACACACACACACACACACACACTACCGTTCAAAAGTTTGGGGTCACTTAGAAATGTCCTTGTTTTGAAAGAAAAGCATTTTTTGGGGTCAATTTTTTAAATAACATCAAATTGATCAGAAATACAGTGTAGACATTGATAATGTTGTAAATGACTATTGTAGCTAGAAACGGCTGATTTTAATGGAATATCTACCTACATAGGCCCATTATCAGCAACCATCACTCCTGTGTTGCAATGGCATGTTGTGTTAGCTAATCCAAGTTTATCATTTTAAAAGGCTAATTGATCATTAGAAAACCCTTTTGCAATTATGTGCTGATTAAAGAAGCAATAAAACAGGCCTTCTTTAGACTAGTTGAGTATCTGGAGCATCAGCATTTGTGGGTTTGATTTACAGGCTCAAAATGACCAGAAACAAAGACCTTTTTCTGAAATTTGTCAGTCTATTCTTGTTCTGAGAAATGAAGGCTATTCCATGCGAGAAATTGCCCAGAAACTGAAGATCTTATACAGCGCTTTGTACTACTCCCTTCACAGAACAGCGCAAACTGCTTTTCTTTAAAAAACAAGGACATTTATTTCTAAGTGACCCCAAACGTTTGAACGGTTGTGTATATATATAAAAACTTTGGGTTCTAATGCCACTAACCTCTCCCCCTCCTTCCTCCTTGGCTGCGGAAACTGTTTTCCATGGTAACCCCCACCGACTGGGTCTATCTGACCCTCTTGTGTTTCAGAGTTGGAAGCGGAAATTGCTCTCACCGTGGGACAAATAGTAGGCTCAGGTACAAACCTTTCCCCCCTTTCCTCTCACCCCTTTTCAACAATACACTTCCAAGTGCCTCCTGAAAAGCATATTATACCTCAGCGGCCGTGTTCTGGGGGGGTTCCTCATCTCTTAAAAGTTCACACTCCTTTTGTTTTGTGCCAATAGAGCTTCTCTGCAGTCGACATCATCCCAATTAGAAAGTAAAAGGCTTACATGGAACATGTCGTGGTATTGAAAGGCAAGCAGGGGAAGATGAAAGATCAGTAAATCTGATCTTTGATAGACGGTATTACAGAGTAGGACAGTTTTTCATTTGATAGTCGCTGCTCATCATTATTGGACTGTGTCGCCTCCCAACATCGTGCATGGCCAGACTCCCTGCAGGGTTCTGTGTCGCTGCCCACTGTTTTTACAAAGGCCCCACACTTGGCACCCTTTTCCCTGGAAAGGGCTACTAGACATGCTCCTTAACCGTTTTTTGAAAGGCGTCCTATTGAGATGGGATGGCGAGCGAGACATTTGTTTTACAGGCAAATGTGGCACCATCTCTCTCCAACCTTTTGAACCCAGTCAACAACCATGCATACCCTAGACATTGGATGGACCCCAGACACGAGTGAGTGGGGGAGTTTCAGCCTGCCTGATCCGAAAAGAGCACAACTGTGAGCTGCACGTAGACTCCTCTCGACTTTGACCACATATCCCCAAACCCAATGTGGATGGAGCAAATAAAGCATAGCTCAATTATTCATGTCGCTTGTATTAAATGTGATTCAACAGCGCCCTCTGTTGTTGATCACCAGGAGAGTGCCTCTGGATCAGTCATGGAAAAGGGGCATAAAGGTTAGGCGGCAACACAGAGTCTGAAGGCATCAGCTTGGTGGTTTCAGTGGCTAAGGTTTGTGCTGTACAGGCAGGGTCCTGCTGCTTTCTCCGCTCAGCTCAGGCTACAACATGCTTCCTTCCACCGACACACACTCATAGCCGCTGCCTTAACCCATGCCCCCATCCACCCGTTTCTCTCTCTCTCGCTCTCTCTCTTTCGCTCCTCTAGCATCCCCCTGAAGGTGTAGCACAACCACAGGAGTGGTGAGAACTGCTTCCCTTTCACCCTTTTCTCCCCAATTGCTAATTGTATTGTTTTGATGAGGTGTCATTTATGTAACAGGCATGTTTTGAAATGGCTGTCCTTTCTTGTTTTTTGCATCACATATATAGCCTATAGTATTTACTGGCTTCATCGGAAGATGCTGTTCAGTTGTGAGTAATGGTAAAGATATGGATAATTGCGGAACTTTTAGAGCTTCACTAGTAACGTACTCTAAGTCTTAGCTGTATTTTACAGAGACATGGCAAAATGTAAATACTTCAGTAACAGTTGGTTCCAGAGACCTGGGTTTGACAGAATGACATATAAACTAAGTCAGCATGCCTCGTAGTAGATTGCCGTCATGCCGAGTCACGTCCAGGTCACCATGCTGGATACATGTGTACACAAACGGACTGAAGTGGAATTCAAATAACTGTCTTGTGGAATTAATTTCCACGTTGAAGGACACACTATTACTAAGCTGTTAACAGTTTTCTCTTGTCTCAGGGGAAAACAGCAGGTAGATATTTTTAAAGGCACATTTGGCTTGTGCTTCTTTCCCCCTCTCTACTGAAAAAGCCTAACTGCCAACTACGCTTGAAACAGCACCTGTGGACCCGACCCCACACGCTCCTCCTCCATAGGTGAACCACAACTGCTGTTTTTAACTTGTCATTTGGACTTGAACCTCGGCGGGAATGTTTTTGGCTGGCTTTCCTTAACATCCCCTGCTTGTTTGACCGGCCGCATAAAAAACACTCTCTAACCCTAATGCTTTCAACCAAGTGTTTTGCTTTTCTTTATTTGTTCTTTATGAAAATGCACAGGCTGTTTACTTGGTGAGAGATGTACAACTACATTCAACATGAGGATGGATGATCACTCTGTCTCCCGTGTATGGGACGAGTCCTAGTTCACAAGCCATTTTGACTCCTGTTTGTTAATTTCAGTTATCTCTTTTTCTAGTGTATGATAAGCAGGGTTTTCTGCTGAAGCTGGATGGACAGTTGTAAGTAAAACAACTTTTTGGTACAGTACAATTTTATAATTTTAAACGAATAGGGTTGGGTTATTCATCTCCAATTGATTGTTGTAGTTGGTTGTCCGAGGCTATTTTTTTAAAGGAATGGACTTAGCTATAACCAAGACGTCTCCCCTCATAAGAATGGGCTATATTCAGTTTGAACAAAAACAAATCAGAAACTGAACTGGAGATGGTATCCTGAATATTAGTTGTATTCTTAGATTGACTCTGGTTCTTAGATTACATGTAGCCCAATAGATGTAATCATTGGGATAATTAATCAAATTTGACATTGAATTTGTGATTTATTAATCTCACATCCATCAATCCATTCAAATAAACATTCATTGGGATTATTTTTCCCAATTTGACACCAAGCAGGTGTGCTGGGTTGAATTGTAATGGCCATATGAATCTATATATGGCTAATGAGTATAAAGGTTTGTTTGTGGGTTAAATGGAGGTGTTGGTTCTTGCTTATATGCAAACTTTAGTAATTTTATTTTGTTGGCGTATGTTTGTGTGTGTGTTGCACTCCCACTGTAAACTTTCATAGGAGGCCCCAGTCCCTCGTCCCCTAGCTCACAGGCCATGTTCTCATCATCACGCCGGCCTCTGAGGGCATATCTGCCCTCACCATATATTCACACTATAAGCACAACTTCAGGAGAAGGGTTATGCTGGTTCTTATCTGGGGCTGCTAATACAACTGCCTACAGCAGTGGTCACCAATTTTGATCACTCCCTCTGACTTAGCAAAGATAGCACGTCAGCAAGAGACCCCAGTCCACTCCAGCTACAGCCTGTCCATCCACGCCCCTCTCCCCTGCCATACCCTCCCATCTTATCAACACTGACTTGGTGTGTGACAGATAGGCCTCCCATAACGCTGGGACCTCCCTCCTTTTCCCCTGTTTATTTGAACTAGTCTCATGCCATATAGCAGGTAATTAATGAGTATGATCGCAGTGAGGAGGAGATACAAGGGGCTGGTTTGAACTTGAGCTTCTTAGTCCCTACTTTACCTTTTTAAATCGGACAGGAACAGCATAGGACGGGCTTAAGGGGGCATATCAAACTGTTTTTAGTTCTATCTTCCAGGGAGATCTTTGTCTAAATTGGATTATGTGTAGAAGTGCAAACAATGCTTGTTATCATGTCACGTCGTTCTCAGTCTCATCTAATCCCCTTTATCCTCCCCTCTTGGCGCAACTTACAGGCCAGCGGAGTTGGCGTACAAGTATGGCAACCTCAGCGAAGGAGTTTGCAAGCCGGGCTACGCAGCGGCCAAGATGACCGCCATCTATCCAAAGTGAGCAAAACTCCTTCTGTTCTCGCTTCAGGGATTGATTAGTCATTGGGTGCATCTCAAGAGTCTTAAGAGGCTTCCTCTCCTTGTCTCCACCCCTTTTGTACTTTGCACTGACTTGAAAACTTGGGGCGGCAGGTAACCTAGTGGTTAGAGCATTGGGCCAGATCGAATCCCCGAGCTGACAAGGTAAAAGTCTGTTGTTCTGCCTCCGAACAAGACATTTAACCCACTGTTCCTAGGCCGTCAATGTAAATAAGAATTTGTTCTTATCTGACTTGCCTAGTTAAATAAAGCTTAAACTAAAACAAAAAGAAAAGGTTGTAAGATGAAGGCAAATTCACAGTAGGCATATGCCATAGTTCAGTTCAGTTCAGTGGAGATGGAAAGGCAGCCACTCTAGACTATTGAGACGCTCCCTGGAGACGTTATGTCATTACTCCAGCCCTCATGGCCTACGGGGAACGGCTCGTAACATAAAAGCCCCACATTTCCACACAATCTTTTAGTTTTCAGTCATGTTTCATTCATTCATTTCCTCACCACAAACTTCATACCATTTCCCCGTCAGCCCTCTGAACACAAAAGCATCTCTGTTGGGACAGCGTAACCCCCCCATCCTCTCCCCATTTGAAATGGTCACCAGCGGTGCCTCAGAGGCTTATTGTCGGAGGGGCACCGACTTCCTGTCCAGGAGGGCATGACTCATCACTTCCTCCTTCAAACACAATCCACGGAACACTTGACGGCCCTCCGTGATGTCACTGGGCCTTTGATGCCATCCCTCCACCCTTCTCTCCAGCCATAGGTCATTATTCCATGAGGCCTCATCAGCTATGGCCAATAGAGGAACATTTTCCACATAGCAGAAGATTTTCCCAAGGCATTTTACTCAGCTGCTCCTAAACGTGGAAGATGGGGACTCCATCTTAACATACGATGAGGTTGTGTTGATGTATAGTCTGTGAAAAGATCGCTAATAGTGTCTCGTATTGCTCATATTCGCTTAGACCAGCAATGACTGTGACAGCTTTATTGAAGATATCCTGATATTTCTTTTATTCTGTGTGTTATACTTTCTGAACAGAAAAGACTGCCATTTTTTGTGTAGATAATAGATTTTCGTACGGAAACCAAAAGGGGCCGTAGAGGCGTTACACAAATAGGCTTATGATTATTATGAGAGAAAAGGGCTGACTTGGAAGAGCTACGTTGGGGCTCTGCTAAATTAGAGCAGTCGTTAAAAAAGCCCCCTGGTTTCCAGGGAACTGCCCTCGCAACTAGGAGGCTGTGTGTTAACGATGTCTCCCAACCACTTCCTCTAATCAGCCACACGTTTTCAGATCAAAGTTCCCTACAACAGAGAGCACCTGCTTGGGACTGCATTGATTACTACCACGTTCACTTCAGTCACACACTGTTCAATTAGCACTATTAATGGCTTAGAGTGACAAAGTTGGGTGTATCTGTTAGATGTCCTAGAGTTTGAGGTTTGTCATGTGTGATTGGGGAAAGCAAAACGTGATTGGTCATACATGACATGTACAAACACAGATGCCAAACCGCTTGACTTTTTCCCCCAAAAAATTGTTACAGCCTGAATTCAAAAAGGATTAAATATTTTTTTCTCATCTGTCTACACATAATACCATACATTTTTAACATCTGTGATTCAATACACCTTTGGCAGCGATTGCAGCTGTGAGTCTTTCTGGGTATGTCTCGAAGAGCTTTGCACACCTGGATTGTTTAATATTAGAACATTATTCTTTTGAAAATTTGTGCTCTGTCAAGTTGGTTATTGATCATTGCTAGACAACTGTTTTCAAGTCTTCCTATAGATTTTCAAGCCTATTTAAGTTTAAACTTTAACTTAGCCACTCAGTAACATTCAATGTGGTCTTGATGAGCAACTCTAGTGTATATTTGGCCTTGTTTTAAGTTATTGTTCTGCTGAAAAGCAAATTCATTTCCCAGTGGAAAGCAAACTCCATTCTGTTTATTTTTTTTTATCTCTAGTCCTTAACCATTACAAGCATACCCATACCATGATGCAGCCACCACTATGCTTGAAACTATGGAGTGTGTTACTCAGTAATGTGTTGTATTGGATTTGCCCCAAACAATTTTTTGTCCTGAATACAAAGTGTCAGTGACACAAAATCTTAATCAATTTTAAATTCAGGCTGTTACACAAAAACATGTTAACAAAGTCAAGGGGTGTGAATACTTTCTAAAGGCACTGTATATCTGTAAACGGCTACCTCTTGGCCACTTTTCCATGTCAGGCCACTCTCATAGAGGACTGGCAACCCCAGCTCTGTTATCCAGATCGGAATCCCATCTTTGGTTTCTCATGGCCAAATTGGATAATAATGCATGTAAAGATGTAGCCAGCATTTTATTCTTGGCAAATTAGATTTTGGCATAGTAGTAAAAACAACTGATGGTTATTTACTTGGCCAGATCCCTTAACCTCCTGAATTTGAGGTCCCTCCCTAATCATCTCCATCCTCCATGTTTGCCCTCTTCCAAAAGGCCCTGCCCAGTGGAATCCAATTTATTTTCAACGCTTCCCCTCCCCTCACGCCAAACTGTTTGTATTGGAGCTCTAAATCAAGTGTTGGCGGTGAACTTGGGCGGCGCGGTTATGAAAATATGGCCCCCAGTGAGAGGAAATGAGCACAATGTGCCTGGGCCTCCTGTTTTGGGAGCACTCTCTCTTTAAGACAAGCAAACTATCCACTGTCTGTCCATCCATAGGCTAGGATACTCTTGACAGTCCAAGTTATTTAATGCCCGGCTCGGCCCCTGAAGCCACACGTTAATGAGTCTGGGTTTGTTTTGGCAAGGGTCTTTGCCCGTCTGTTTCTGTCAGGTGATGTGTGGAGAGAGAGCCAGACATGACTGTTTACTCTTTTTTTCTTTCTTTCTTGGTGCATCAAGTGCAATTAAGGAGTTTGGAGTGGCTCCTCTTGTAAACCGCATTTGCTCATTTGAGTTCAGACACGATTAGTAGGATGTGAAGTTTGCTGACCTGATAGCGGAATCGGATTCCTTTGGTGTTAGTAGCCATCTTGACTGGGTGCACTGTGGGCAGCCGTAACTAGTTGTTGGTTAAGACAACCCGTGGATGTAGATGCAGCCCCCCTGGGGGTTAGCCTAGTGAAGCCAGCCTGAGTTCCTCCTCTAGATGTTGTTGTGGTTTGCGTCCCAGGCCTGTGTGAGTTGTAGAGAACGTCTTGTTGCTGTCAGTGTAAACACCACGGGGACCTCGCTAGCGAACTAGTAGTCTCACACACTAACACTCGCTCTCACATTGGTCCTCTATGCTGTGTAGGTTTTCATAGGATGCAAAAAGATTTTTCCTTTGTAAGTACTTAAAATGGGCTTACAATATAGTATAGCATGTCATGTTTATCCATACACATTTTTATGACTAGAATCACTAAATCTAAATCATTAAATCTAATCTGATGACTTTTCTACCACAACCACATTTTTCAAAAGAGCTACTAATCATACAAAGAATTTCTCCACAAGAATCACTTATGACATATAAACTGTCCTAGAACCAGTAATACCCTTGTTTAAACCCCAATCTGCGAGCGTGTTGAGTACCTTAAGTGCGAGCTGTTAAAGCGGAGCGTTGGAGGCGCAGGCTTGTTAAACGAGGACCCTGGTGCTCTCCCCAGCGAGACAGCGGGTCATAAAAACAGACATCCATCGTCCGGCCACACTTCCAGAAGCAGCACGTACAGCCCTGGTCTGAGGCCTGACCAGGGGAAGTGGCTCTTTTTTTATTTGAGAGGAGTGCTTTATCAAATAGTGGTTGGCGTAGGAGCACTTTGTTCGTGCGCCGGCTGTTTCTGCAAACATTACCAATCAACACTGCCTACTTTAATTTCCTCAACATCCCTTCCCAAATCGTCTGGGACAGATGACACTGACATCAATACATCGTCAGGAAATGTATACCCAGACTGTGTCAAGAATGGTTTCGGCCTTTCCTGGGAAGAAACATTGTCGATAAGAGTACATGTAGCAGACTTGTTCTCTATTTTCCTCTCTTCCTTGAGTCAACCCATTTTGCACCCTGTGTGAACGGGATGGGTTTGGTGAATGGGGGGAGTGGAAAAGTGGGATGACGCGGTTAGATTGATGAGTGGAACAAGCGTCTCCTCTTACGGCCCAGTGTCTTTAACTCCTGGCGAGGAATTAACACCAGAGCCCCAGGGTCACGGTAGAGTTAAGTGGGGGCCATGGGCTTCTTAGGGTGGAAGAAACACTTTTATAAAGAAACTGTCAACTTCTAAGTTAGTGTCCAGAGAGACATCAGGGTTGTGCACCCCCAGACCCACGTACACTGCTTGATAACTCACTCACCTGTGTATTGGGTTATCAGGTAAACTCTGTTGCTCATTGGCAAGTCTCAATTCAACTTGATGAACACCGCAATCGATCTATGGTGAATCTCTCACTAAATATCTGGCGCAGGAAAGGGCTCGCTGTTGAACTCTGCATCTAGAAATGAGAGGACATCGCAACACAGTAGGCATATTTTGGTTAAATTGACTCATGCTGGACTTCTCATGACAGACAAACTGTTTTACAAGTTTTATATATTATTTGACTTCAATTAAATGCAGTCTCAAATGGCCGCCTGCCCTTTTTAATAGCCGAGCACACGTTTCAGCAAATAAACACATTTTCAAATAAACGCTGGGTATAAAATAATTATTTACGAGGTTACAATGAACACAGCTCTGATATTCCCACGGTCATGTGCATTAAACATATATATTTTTTATTCTGTCATTGTTGCTAGCTGTTGCGTCCCCGTCCCTATTCTTTTTTTTTTCTCGGGCTCTCCATGGTGCTGAAGCGTGTGTATGATAGTCTGCACGTCTGCAGCCTAGTCTGCACGTCTGATCTGTGATGGATTTGTTGTTTATAATGTTTATACAGGTCATATGGGGTCACAATCACTAGTGTGATAGTCTTTTCAACATTTTATTGAACAAAAGCTGTATGCATCATTAGCGGGACGCCGGTGAAATTGGAGGGCGCGCAGTTCAAATAAATAATAATATTAAACATTCATGAACACACAAGTGTCTTATATCATTTAAAAGCTTAAATTCCTGTTAATCTAACTGCTTTGTCAGATTTCAAAGAGGCTTTACCGCAAAAACATACCATGCGATTGTCTGAGGACAGCGCCCCACATCAACACACTTTTTTTAACCAGCACAGGCTTAACAAAATTACAAATAGCGATTTTAAATAAATCACTTACTTTTGAAGATCTTCCTCTGTTTGCAATCCCAAGAGTCCCAGCTACAACATGAATGGTCGTTTTGTTAGATAAAATCCTTTATATACCAAAAAGTCAGTTTAGTTGGCGCCATCGATTTCTGTAATCCACTCGTTCAACATGCAGACAGAGGAGTCCAAAAAGCTACTGCTAAACTTCATCCAAACAAGTCAAACAAAGTTTCTATTCAATCCTCAGGTACTCTAAAATGTAAATTAACTATAATATTTAATACGGAAATTTGTATGTTCAATAGGAAACTAAAATTAGTAACCGAGCGCCCTCCTCCGAGCGCTCTGAAAGACTGATATTGTACCTGTGGTCTCTTCACCAAAACTCCAAATACTTGTTTGATTTTCCCCCAAAAAAAGCCTGAAACCTCAAATAAAGACGGTTGACGGTCTTCAAACCCCCGAGCTGACAAGGTACAAATCTGTCGTTCTGCCCCTTGAAAATAAGAATTTGTTCTTAACTGACTTGCCTAGTTAAATAAAGGTAAAATAAAAATATATATTTTAAAAAAATAGTGGAAGCCATAGGAATTGCAACCTGGCAGACAGATTTACATAGAAACAATAGAAACCCATTATAAGAGCCTGGGAGCTAAAAACAAATAAATAATACATCTTTGGATTTCCGCCTGCCATATCAATTCTGTTATAGTCTCAGACATTATTTTAACCGTTTTAGAAACATCAGTGTTTTCTAGCCAATGCTACCAATGCATATCCAATGCCTATCCCTAAGAAATTTTAGGTAAATCGACGCTTGGCTCAAATAGGAGCCCGTCTCTATGTGCTGTTTTTCTTCAGCGACTTAAAATGCCAGGCTATTTATTGAAGTTTTACAGTAATCCCTCCTTCTATTCTTTCTACTGTTCTTCTCACAGGTTCATGAAGCCAGCTCCCATGTTTCTCGACCGGAACTTCAAGCGGCTGGCCAAAGTCCGCAATTACTTGCCTCCATTTGGATTCAAAACACAAGGTAAGACAAATTGTGCGTCTAGCATTAGACAGATTTGATTATTCCATGTATCTCATTGATGGCAATGGGTGTGTCATTAACTTGTCATGGTGGTTTTGGAACTGTGTATAGATGATGATTTGTGCTTGATAGGTAAGCTAAAGAGAAGAGGGTGCCAGAGCTCTACCATCCTTATCACCACGGGCCAGTTAGTGCATCTTCACGCTTTGTGATAGAGCTGGCAGAACATCCCCCCTGGCCTACTTGGGTCGATCTCACGCTTCTTCTGTCATGCTCTCTGATGGTTACACACACTGCCATTGCCTGGGTTGGGGCGAAGGGTAGAGGGTGAGAATGGGATGCTTGGATATTACAGGACGTTTCTTGCTACGGCAACATCTAGACAGTGAGACAACACTTCAGTTTCTCTGAACTTCTACAAACTTCTATGGCTTTTTCTTCAACTTCAACACCCGTCTTTCCTCAATTGTGACGCAGTAGGGCTGGCACAATAACCAACTGTTATGGATGAAGAACGTCATGAAAATAAAATTAGATTAAAATAAAAAATGATATCGAACAGCTGACTGAATGACCAAAATGCAGGAGCAGCACACATAGAAATAGAGTGAATAGAACATGCTTGGAACCTCTAACCCTGGCAATTTGACTGGCATACTCATGGGTACAATCCCAATGTCTGGCTGGTATTGTGATGTAGTAATTTCCATGGAAATGTAGAATGTTCATTCAAATGACGTTAACGGATGTGGCTCATGCAATGGAATGTACTTTTTTTGTAATGTGAGTTGAATCAACAAATCATAGCACATATTTGACTTCCTAATTTGCTCATAGGTCGAACATATACAGGTTAAGACAACGTCGTCACAAATCTGAGACCAGCGCCGTTGCTAACTTACATAGCCGGTCCCATCGTTGAAAAGAGTTATGGGATATTAGAATCCCGTTGTCTCAACATAGCTTTGCTTCTATGGGTACACTAGTAATGGCTGCCAGTCCACCCATTATGCCATCATTGACTTGAATGGGGACTCCTGTTTTATTTATTAATTCATTTTTTTTGTCAGATTTTATTTTATAAACATCACAAACGACAACAACTACATCACACCTGCCCAGACAGACCTGCTAGCACACACCTCCATCACCAGCGCCCGAATCACTTTCCGCCACATGGTCTGAAACTGCACCATTTTATTACTCTCCGTAGCCCACGCACTTTCAAAATTTAAATAATTAATCCTTAGATTTATCCATTGTTATTGATGGCGGATTAATTTCCGCAGTTTTAGTATTAAAAAAAACATTTGAAGAGAATTGTCAAATCCATCGGTTATCTCACTACACCCCCACATGTCTTGAAATATGCAGACAGACGGTTTAAAAGTAGGTTTACATTGTAGTATTTCTGACAGCCAACTTTCTAGTGCCGCCCAGAACCTCCGGACTTAATAGCATTCCAGAAAGCAAAATTCCACCTAGTCACATCTCAATACGGGTTTAGGTAGCTCACTGACGGGTCCGTCAAGAATCTATGCATTTTACGAATCAAACATGAGCACATCATGCGATCGGAATTGGGAAGATAAGATGGAGCATGATTTCAGGCTACTCTATCATTCAATTTCCAACACTTAGGAGCGAAGTGCATGTAAAGGTACACTGAATGTTACCTTTGTGCTCTGGCAAGAGCCCTCTACCCCACACTCGCATGCTGGTTTTCAAAGGCAAATGCGCTACACCTGGTTTCTGTTTTCTCCACGGTTTGTGACTGCAGTGGGGTTTCCCTTTTAGCTGTATTCATGTGGAGAGGTGATACGTGTGGACCTTGAATAGAACTCCACAAAGGATTCCAAATTAGGAGCAAAAAAATAGAAACCTTGAAAATAAAAGTTTATTTGTACTTTTTTTTGCGGCCAAGCAGCCTTGTTTGCTAGACTTAGAAAACACAGGGGAAACCTTCATCCTTCATGTGGTTTCTGGCCTCTCCATCATACTATAAGCAAGCATGGGGGGGCCGTTTTTTCACACAGACCTTTTTGACATCTGGACCTATATATTGGTATAAGCTTTTGGATTGCCTAAACCAGGTATTCCCAAACTGGGGGGTACGCGCAATGCCGTCGGGGGTACACCAAATAAAAATGTGATTCACATGTAAAATATATTTTTAATCACATTTTCAAACAGTTCATTTATATATTTTTTTCTCTCTGCTGAGTAGCCTCGTTTCACTGCCAAAAATAAAATTGAACCAGCTAGTGTTTAGTGAAATAATAACACGATGTCAAATACAGGTAGCCTAGTCAAATAATTAACATCCAATCACATTAACCATTACTCCCTCGCGGGAATTCCACTAACGGTCCGTATATAGCCAAATGTAGCTACTGCTCATGTTGGTATCTGTACTGATGGCGCAAAAGCCATGACAGGGTGACATAGTGGAGTGGTAACGCAGGTGCAAGCAGTTGCTCCCGACGCCACTTGGGTACACTGCAGCGTCCACCGAGAGGCTCTTGCTGCCAAGGGAATGCCTGACAGCTTGAAATACATTTTGGACACTACAGTGAAAATGGTTAACTTTGTTAGAGCAAGGCCCCTGAACTCTCGTGCATTTTCTGCACGATGCAATGATATGAGCAGTGACCATGTAATGCTTTTACAACCTACAGAAGTGCGCTGGTTATCAAAGGGCAAAGTATTAACACATATTTTTGAATTGGGAGACGAGCTTAAAGTTTTCTTTACTGACCATTTTCACTTGTCTGACTGCTTGCATGATGACGAGTTTCTCACACGACTGGCCTATCTGGGTGATGTTTTTTCTCAGCTGAATGATCTGAATCTAAATTGAGGCTATGATTAAGATGTTGGAGCTCTTCTCTGTCTGCGTTAAGAAGGACAACACACAGGTCTTTCCATCATTGTATGATGTTTTTGTGTGCAAATGAACTCAAGCTTAAGGACAATGTCAAATGTGATATAGCGAAGCACCTGAGTTTGGTGTGCAATTATGCAGGTACTTTCCTGAAAAGGATGACACAAGCAAACAACTGGATTTGTTATCTCTTTCATGCCCTGCTTCCAGTCCACTTATCGATATCTGAACAAAAGAGCCTCATTGAAATTGTAACAAGCGGTTCTGTGGAAATGTAATCAGAAGCCACTGCCAGATTTCTGGATTGGGCTGCGCTCAGAGTACCCTGCTGTGGAAAATCGCACTGGTAAGACACTGATGCCCTTTGCAACCACATACCTATATGAGAGTGGATTCTCGGCCTTCACTAGCATAAACTAAATACAGGCACAGACTGTGTGTGGAAAATGATTTAGACTGACTCTCTCCAATATAACCCAATATTGCAGAGTTAACCTACTCTTAACCTATTCTACATTGTATAATAATAGTGAAGACATTATGGCCTATGATATAACACATATGGAATCATGTTGTAACCAAAAAAGTGTTAAACAAATCAAAATATTTTTGAGGTTCTTCAAATAGCCACCCTTTGCCTTGACAGCTTTGCACACTCCTGGCATTCTCTCAACCAGCTTCATTAGGTAGTCACCTGGAATGCATTTTAATTAGCAGGTGTCCCTTAGGATTTTAAGTACATATCATGGCAAGAACAGCTCAAATAAGCAAAGAGAAACAACAGTCCATCATTACTTTAAGTCTTAAAGTTTAAGACATGAAGGTCAGTCATTGCGGAAAAATGTCAAAAACAAAGTTTCTTCAAGTGCTGTCGCAAAAACCATCAAGCGCTATGATGAAACTGGCTCTCATGAGGACCGCCACAGGAATGGAAGACCCAGAGTTACCTCTGCTGCAGAGGATAAGTTCATTAGTTACCAGGCGCAGAAATTGCAGCCCAAATAAATGCTTCAGATTTCAAGTAACGGACACGTCTCAGCCTCAATAGTTCAGAGGAGACTGTGTGAATCAGGCCTTTGTGATCAAATTGCTGCAACGAAACCACTACTAAAGGACACCAATAAGAAGAAGAGAATTGCTTGAGTCAAGAAACACGAGCAATGGACATTAGACCGGTGGAAATGCGTCCTTTGGTCTGGAGTCCAAATGGAGATTTTTGTGAGACGTGGTGTGGGTGAACGGATGATCTCTGCATGTTTATTTTCCACCGTAAAGCATGGAGGAGGAGGAGGTGCTATGGTGTGGGGGTGCTTTGCTGGTGACACTGTCTGTGATTTATTTAGAATTCAAGACACACTTAGCCAGCATGGCTACCACAGCATTCTGCAGCGATACGCCATCCCATCTGGTTTGCGCTTAGTGGGACTGCTTTGTTGGTGACACTGTCTGTGATTTATTTAGAATTCAAGACACACTTAACCAGCATGGCTACCACAGCATTCTGCAGCGATACGCCATCCCATCTGATTTGTGCTTAGTGGGACTATCATTTGGACAATGACCGAAAACACCTCCAGGCTGTGTAAGAGCTATTTTACCAAGGAGAGGGATGGAGTGCTGCATCAGATGGCCTGGCCTCCACAATCCCCGACCTCAACCAAATTGAAATGGTTTGGGATGAGTCGGACCGCAGAGTGAAGGAAAAGCAGCCAGCAAGTGCTCAGTATACGTGTGAACTCCTTCAACACTGTTGGAAAAGCATTCCAGATGAAGCTGGTTGAGAGAATGCCAAGCGTGTGCAACGCTGTCAAGGCAAAGGGTAAAGCTTTTAAAAAATCTCAAATACAACATATATTTTGATTTGTTTAACACTTTTTTGCTTACTTCAAGATACCATATGTGTTATTTCATTGTTTTGATGTCTTCACTATTATTCTACAGTAAAAATAAAGAGAAACCAAGTAAAAGTAAAAATAAAGAGAAACCATTGAATGAGTACAGTGCCTTGCGAAAGTATTCGGCCCCCTTGAACTTTGCGACCTTTTGCCACATTTCAGGCTTCAAACATAAAGATATAAAACTGTATTTTTTTGTGAAGAATCAACAACAAGTGGGACACAATCATGAAGTGGAACGACATTTATTGGATATTTCAAACTTTTTTAACAAATCAAAAACTGAAAAATTGGCCGTGCAAAATTATTCAGCCCCTTTACTTTCATTGCAGCAAACTCTCTCCAGAAGTTCAGTGAGGATCTCTGAATGATCCAATGTTGACCTAAATCACTAATGATGATAAATACAATCCACCTGTGTGTAATCAAGTCTCCGTATAAATGCACCTGCACTGTGATAGTCTCAGAGGTCCGTTAAAAGCGCAGAGAGCATCATGAAGAACAAGGAACACACCAGGCAGGTCCGAGATACTGTTGTGAAGAAGTTTAAAGCCGGATTTGGATACAAAAAGAGTTCCCAAGCTTTAAACATCCCAAGGAGCACTGTGCAAGCGATAATATTGAAATGGAAGGAGTATCAGACCACTGCAAATCTACCAAGACCTGGCCGTCCCTCTAAACTTTCAGCTCATACAAGGAGAAGACTGATCAGAGATGCAGCCAAGAGGCCCATGATCACTCTGGATGAACTGCAGAGATCTACAGCTGAGGTGGGAGACTCTGTCCATAGGACAACAATCAGTCGTATATTGCACAAATCTGGCCTTTATGGAAGAGTGGCAAGAAGAAAGCCATTTCTTAAAGATATCCATAAAAAGTGTCTTTAAAGTTTGCCACAAGCCACCTGGGAGACACACCAAACATGTGGAAGAAGGTGCTCTGGTCAGATGAAACCAAAATTTAACTTTTTGGCAACAATGCAAAACGTTATGTTTGCCGTAAAAGCAACACAGCTCACACCATCCCCACTGTCAAACATGGTGGTGGCAGCATCATGGTTTGGGCGTGCTTTTCTTCAGCAAGGACAGGGAAGATGGTTAAAATTGATGGGAAGATGGATGGAGCCAAATACGGGACCATTCTGGAAGAAAACCTGATGGAGTCTGCAAAAGACCTGAGACTGGAACGGAGATTTGTCTTCCAACAAGACAATGACCCAAAACATAAAGCAAAATCTACAATGGAATGGTTCAATAATAAACATATCCAGGTGTTAGAATGGCCAAGTCAAAGTCCAGACCTGAATCCAATTGAGAATCTGTGGAAAGAACTGAAAACTGCTGTTCACAAATGCTCTCCATCCAACCTCACTGAGCTCGAGCTGTTTTGCAAGGAGGAATGGGAAAAAATTTCAGTCTCTCGATGTGCAAAACTGATAGAGACATACCCCAAGCGACAAAAGGTGGCGCTACAAAGTATTAACTTAAGGGGGCTGAAGAATTTTGCACGCCCAATTTTTCAGTTTTTGATTTGTTAAAAAAGTTTGAAAATATCCAATAAATGTCGTTCCACTTCATGATTGTGTCCCACTTGTTGTTGATTCTTCACAAAAAAATACAGTTTTATATCTTTATGTTTGAAGCCTGAAATGTGGCAAAAGGTCGCAAAGTTCAAGGGGGCCGAATACTTTCGCAAGGCACTATAGGTGTTCTAAAACTTTTGACCGGTAGTGTATGTGCATCCTTTCAAGCACACCCTTCTCATTAACCTGTGGTAAGTTACTCAACATTTTTGATGAACAAATAAGGTTTTATATGTAAGATGATGAACTAAAGAGCAAAATTATTGATATTTGTTATTTGTGCCCTGGTCCTGTAAGAGCTCTTTGTCTCTTCCCATGAGCCGGGTTGTGACAAACTCCCACTCATTCTATTGTTTAATAAATGTATCAGATAGTGTGTGTGCGTGTGGCAGGCTTACAATGGTGGCAAAAAACAACATTTGAGAGTGCGCTGACCCTGGTGCTAGAGGGGGTACGCAGCTGGAGGTTGAATGTTTGAAGGGGTACGGGACTATACGTTTGGGAACCACTGGCCTAGACCAACTGAGCAGACCATAATGTTCTCTTTAAAAGACACCTAGAATAGATACAGTGGGGCAAACAAGTATTTAGTCAGCCACCAATTGTGCAAGTTCTCCCACTTAAAAAGATGAGAGGCCTATAATTTTCATCATAGGTACACTTTGACAGACAAAATGAGGGGGAAAAAATCCAGAAAATCACATTGTAGGATTTTTTATGAATTTATTTGCAAATTATGGTGGAAAATAAGTATTTGGTCAATAACAAAACTTTATCTCAATACTTTGTTATATACCCTTTGTTGGCAATGACAGAGGTCAAACGTTTTCTGTATTTCTTCACAAGGTTTTCACACACTGTTGCTGGTATTTTTGACCATTCCTCCTTACAGATCTCCTCTAGAGCAGTGATGTTTTGGGGCTGTTGCTGGGCAACATGGACTTTCAACTCCCTCCATAGATTTTCTATGGGGTTGAGATCTGGAGACTGGCTAGGCCACTCCAGGACCTTGAAATGCTTCTTACGAAGCCACTCTTTCGTTGCCTGGGCAGCGAAAAACAGCCCCAAAGCATGATGCTTCACAGTAGGTATGGTGTTCTTTGGATGCAACTCAGCATTCTTTGTCCTCCAAACACGACGAGTTGAGTTTTTACTGTTTCATCTGACCATATGACATTCTCCCAATCTTCTTCTGGATCATCCAAATTATCATCCAAATTATCTCTAGCAAACTTCAGACGGGCCTGGACATGTACTGGCTTAAGCAGGGGGACACGTCTGGCACTGCAGGATTTGAGTCCCTGGCAGTGTAGTGTGTTACTGATGGTAGGCTTTGTTACTTTGGTCCCAGCTCTCTGCAGGTCATTCACTAGGTCCCCCCGTGTGGTTCTGGGATTTTTGCTCATCGTTCTTGTGATAATTTTGACCCCACGGGGTGAGATCTTGCGTGGAGCCCCAGATTGAGGGAGATTCAGTGGTCTTGTATGTCTTCCATTTCCTAATAATTGCTCTTACAGTTGATTTCTTCAAACCAAGCAGTCTTCCCAGCCTGGTGCAGGTCTACAATTTTGTTTCTGGTGTCCTTTGACAGCTCTTTGGTCTTGGCCATAGTGGAGTTTGGAGTGTGACTGTTTGAGGTTGTGGACAGGTGTCTTTTATACTGATAAGTTCAAACAGGTGCCATTAATACAGGTAACGAGTAGAGGACAGAGGAGCCTCTTAAAGAAGAAGTTACAGGTCTGTGAGAGCCATAAATCTTGCTTCTTTGTAGGTGACCAAATACTTATTTTCCACCACAATTTGCAAATAAATTCATAAAGAATCCTACATGTGATTTTTTATGTGATTTTCTGGATTTTCTTTTCTCATTTTGTCTGTCATAGTTGAAGTGTACCTATGATGAAAATTACAGGCCTCATCTTTTTAAGTGGGAGAACTTGCACAATTGGTGGCTGACTAAATACTTTTTTGCCCCACTGTAGCTATATTATAAAGTTTAGATATGTCTGGCCTGGGTGCAGTTATGCTCTTTGGAAATCCCTAATGATTCAATAAGCATTGTATGTTTGCATGTATTTCTTCATGTTCGACTGACCAGTCTCACTTGTCTCCCTTTACCTTGTGTAAGCAGCACGCTGTAGCAGAACGTTGAGATCATGTTCAGTGACACCTCCAACCCCTCCTCCACATTTCAGCTGAAGATTTTCCTTGCCAGAAAAGTGTACTTCAAGACGACGGCCATTTATCTGAGCTGCCGCCTAGACATACTTGGCTGAAGTGTTTATCCTGGGTGCTCATAACAATTAGCGCAATGTCTCTCTTCGAGAAACCTGTCCCAATTTTTTTGGGGGGGGGGGTTGATTTCACCCTATTGAGTCGGGTGTGGTCTGGTCTTCTGTTTATGCTGACCGGGGTGATGCTTGATGCCAGACTTCGACACAGCGTCCAAACAATGGGCCACTGCTCATTTTGTGCTGTTTAATCACGAGGCTCGTTAGAGGGGATAAAGCTGTAGGCCTACTTACATTACTCTTGCAAGAAGCAAATGAGACGCCTACATGGGGTTGTGGTTGAGCCTAATGACATTTCATATCAGTTGTTGAACAAATGGATCCAGCACGCAACTGAAATGTGATTATACAAGCGAGTGATTCATTTGGATATTACCTTGTTGGATAAATTGGACACACAACCTAGATATAAATCTCCCGATCTATGGTAGACCTATGACTAATATGAGGAGGAAAGAGTCAAGAGGTGCTAGTGGGCTGTGTGGGGGTGGGGGAGCGAAGACAAATGTGTCTTAAACACCAGAGTCATGACTCTGCCAGAATACCCTCTGGAACATGGCAGGAATGCACGCTATGGCTAAACATCCCCGTATCTCACACCACCAGACCCAGCTCCGTGTCCACACTGAGAGAGCCCTAGCACAGCACACTTCAACCGGGAGAATGTGCTTGTTTGAAAACGGCATTCCTCACTGAGTGGTTTTATGGGCAGCGTTTCACCCGGATTCATCCTTCCTGAAAGGGCTGATGGTTTTCCAATGTTACTGTCCCCGGGCCCGTGGCTTATCCTTATCTGTAATTTTAATAAACGGTTAGGAACATTTTCTCCTCCAGACCTTCTCCCAAGGACCACCTAGCTTGCTACATTGTTTTCTGGGCGTTGAAGTCCTCGACAGTTTGTTATAAAAGAGGAGCAATTAATCCTTTCATGAGGGGTTTTGTCTGTGACCTAGCAACAACAATGAACTGTAGTTGATATCTAAACTTTCTTTTTCTCTCCCGTTTAATTTTGCAGAAAGAATCATAGACAGTATTCTAACTGCAACAAAGAACTATGGCTTGGGTGAAGTCCTTGACAGGTAATTGCCATGGGAATTAAGTAGCGCACTCGCTTGCACACACAGTTTTTAACCCCTCAGATGTTCTTCTCTTCCAGTCTTGGTTGTAAAAGATGCATTATTGTGGGCAATGGTGGTATCCTGGCCAACAAGTCTTTGGGCTCGCGCATAGATGATTACGACATTGTGGTGAGGTGAGTCTACTTCCAACTGAAGGGCAACATGATGCCAGTTAAGAGGGTAAAGATGATAGTTCTGCTGAATGTCAGTTCCTCCTTTTGAACTCTGACACTGGGTAGACTTTAATGGACTTGGGGTTAGTTTGGTAGCCTGGGTGCCAGCCACAGATTGTTGTGATGTCAACACACAATGTATTCACCCCATAGCATTTCTTCTCTAACCGCAGGTTGAACGAGGCTCCTGTGACTGGTTTCGGCAAGGACGTGGGCACCAAGACCACCATGCGCATCACCTACCCTGAGGGGGCCATTCAGAAGCCTGAGCGCTACGAAAAGGACTCGCTATTCGTCTTCTCCGCCTTCAAACCGCTGGACTTCAAGTGGCTCAGACAAATGGTCTTCAAAGAGAAACTGGTGAGGCATACCTCAAGGCTGACTGTTACTTTTTTTATATATACATTTGGACCGCTAAGAAAAAGTTAGTTGGTCATGTTTGTTAGTGGTTGGGTGCACTTCAGCTGCCCTGAAAGAGTATGCATTCTTCTGCAAAATGTCCAGTCCCACCATCTTTCTAGGTCTCTTCCATTGCTTCTCCATCTGTCCATTAAGGCGACCACATAAACGTGAATCTCACTGGATGTTTTTGATAGTTTGAGTGCTTTCTGTGGCACCACGTGACTAGTGGTGTTTTAGAAAAGCCATTATGGTCATAGACACTATACGGCATCTTCTGTTGCAGTCATTTGCTCGTCTTGTGACATTTACTAGATGTGGATATTATGGGTTCTCACAATACTTTCCCATTTCCTCATGATTACGAAAAATAGGGTTTAAATTGTGCTTGATTGAGAAACCAATCTGAGCAAATGTTCTCTCCACTTTTCATTCTGCCCTGGTGAGAAATAAAACACGATTTTCCCATTTAAGGACCTTTGTCCTTTCTTTTGACGAGCCACTGACTGCCATGCTTGAGTGACAGCCTGCGAATTGGCCTCTTAATCCGAGGGTCTGGCTGACTGAATGAGCTTTTCCTTATCTCTGCCAGGGAGGACGGCAGACAATCCTGTATCACTGAAAGAGCTTGCACAAGCACTCTCTTCAGTCTGCAGTTACTCTACCACAGTCAGGGTAGGGTATGCTAAATTCAAGGATATTCGCAGTCTCTCCAGATAGAGAAAAAAATTGTCTGCTGTTGAACTTGCCGGTTGAGCATTCAATTTTGGCCGTGTTGAGTTTCTCCCTATAGGGGCTGCTAATTTTCTGAAGGGATTCTTCTGGTGAATCTGGCAATCCAGCGTATGGGGAATCCGCTTCCTATCCAGCGCAGCTGTGTGACTTTCAGGGACCAGTGGCAAGCAGGAATTTTTACTAGGTGACATTTGTCAAAATACAAGACTCTGGACAGATAAGAGGGGTTAGGAGGAGGGAGAGTGAGAGAGGGGGTAAAACTAGGATAAGGGAGAGAGCCATAAGAATAAGGGAAAGAGTAAAAGAGTTTGCGCTTCGATTGGGCCTTTTGAATTGAGCAGATTTGTCTGGACTGTCAGCTGGTAAGTAGCGGGGACAGTGGAAATGGCGAACATGGAAAACATTATCTGAGCTCTGGCTCCTCACAGATCAGCCTTAGATCTGCAGTGGAAGGAATACTTTCTCTCATTAAATAAATCACTGGTCAAAAGTCCTCGGTCTTCCATGAAGGCACTGTAGTTGGGATGCATGCACGCACACACACTTAACTCAGTCACACCAACTCACTATTTTGGGACGAACTTGCCTCATGCAGCTCATTGTAACTGATTACGTTCATTTTTTTCTCATTGATATACACACACTACCCCATAATGACAGTGAAAATAGGTTTTTAGACATTTTTGAAAATGTATTGAAAGTTAAATACAGAAGTGTTCACACCCCTGAGTTAATACTTTGTAGAAGCACATTTGGTACCGATTACAGCTGTGGGTCTTTCTGGGTGAGTTCTAAGAGCTTTCCACAACTGGATTGTGCAACATTTACCCATGTTTTATTTTCAAAATTCAAGCTCTGTCATTGGTTGTTGATCATTGCTAGGCAACCATTTTCAGGTCTTGCTATAGATTTTCAAGTAGATTCAAGTCCAAACTGAATCTCTACCACTCCAGAACATTCACTGTCTTCTTGGTAAGCAACTCCAACTTTTTTAGGTTATTGTCCTGCTGAAAGGTGAATTCATCTCCTAGTGTCTGGTGGAAAGCAGACTGAACCAGGTTTTCCTCTAGGATTTTGCTTGTGTTTAGCGCCATTCCGTTTCTTTTTTATCCTGAAAAACTCCCCACTATGCTTGAAAATATGGAGTGTAGTACTCAGTAATGTGTTGTATTGGATTTGCCCCAAACATAACACTTTGTATTCAGGACAAAAAGTTAATTGCTTTGGCTGACAGGATGCATGTTTTGGGAAAAAAAAAAAAACTTAATTCCACTTTCATTGTAAATCAGATTTTGTTCTTAACTGACTTTCCTAGATAAAAAAATATTTAAACATTGTGATGTACAGTTGAAGTTGGAAGTTTACATACACTTAGGTTGGAGTCATTAAAACTTGTTTTTCAACCACTCCACAAATTTCTTGTTCACAAACTATAGTTTTGGAAAGTTGGTTAGGACATCTACTTTGTGCATGCCACAAGTAATTTTTACTACAATTGTTTACAGACAGATTATTTCAATATAATTCACTGTATCACAATTCCAGTGGGTTAGAAGTTTACATACACTAAGTTAAACAGCTTGGAAAATTCCAGAAAAAGATGTCATGGCTTTAGAAGCTTCTGATTGACTCAAATGATGTCAATTAGCCTATTGGAGGTGTACCTGTGGATGTATTTCAAGGCCTACCTTCAACCTCAGTGCCTCTTTGCTTGACATCATGGGAAAATAAATTGTAGACCTACACAAGTTTGGATCATCCTTGGGAGCAATTTCCAAAGGCCTAAAGGTACCACGTTCATCTGTACAAACAATAGTACGCAAGTATAAACACCATGGGACCACGCAGCCGTCATACCGCTCAGGAAGAGACGTGTTCTGTCTCCTAGAGATGAATCCCAGAACAACAGCAAAGGACCTTGTGAAGATGCTGGAGGAAACGGGTACAAAAGTATCTATATCCACAGTAAAACAAGTCCTATATTGACATAACCTGAAAGGCTGCTCCAAAACCGGCATAAAAAAACTCACACTACGGTTTGCAACTGCACATGGGGACAAAGATCGCACTTTTTGAAGAAGTGTCCTCTGGTCTGATGAAATACAACTGTTTGGCCATAATGACCATCGTTATGTTTGGAGGAAAAAGGGGGAGGCTTGCAAGCCGAAGAACACCATCCCAACCATGAAGCACGGAGGTGGCAGCATCATGTTGTGGGGTTGCTTTGCTGCAGGAGGGACTGGTGCACTTCACAAAATAGATGGCATCATGAGGGAGAAAAATTATGTGGATATATTGAAGCAACATCTCAAGACATCAGCCAGGAAGTTAAAGCTTGGTCACATGGGTCTTCCAAATGGACAATGACCCCAAGCATACTTCCAAAGTTGTGGCAAAATGGCTTAAGGACAACAAAGTCAAGGTATTGGAGTGGCCATCACAAAGTCCTGACCTCAACCCTATAGAACATTTGTGGTCAGAACTGAAAAAGTGTGTGCGAGCAAGGAGGCCTACCAGCCTGACTCTGTTACACCAGCTCTGTCAGGAGGAATGGGCCAAAATTCACCCAATTTATTGTGGAAGGCTACCCGACACGTTTGACCCAAGTTAAACGTTTTAAAGGCAATGCTACCAACTACTAATTGAGTGTATGTAAACTTCTCACCCACTGGGAATGTGATTAAAGAAATAAAAGCTGAAATCATTCACTCTACTATTCTGACATTTCACATTCTTAAAATCAGTGGTGATGCTAACTGACCCTAAAAATGTCAGGAATTGTAAAAACTGAGTAAGTGTATTTGGCTAAGGTGTATGTAAACCTCCGACTTCAACTGTATGTACTGCCACTGAGCACAAAGAGAGGCATTACAGTAGTTAAAGGGACCTGTTATAGCTGCGATCCCCGTACAGGGACCAACATCATTGGAAATTTCGTAACATTAAACATTCTTGAAAATGCAAGTGTCTTACACCCTTCAAAAGAATATAATCTTGGTAATCAAACTACGTTTTCCAATTTAAAATAGCTATTACAGAGAACAAATCCCATGCTTTTGTTTGAGAAGAGCAATCAAGAACAGAAAAATTTTCCGCCATGACAGTTTTTAGACATTCACATCTGAAGGTAAAATTATGACTTACATTCTGATATCTTGCTCTTATTTCTCTTCCTGAGTATCCCATTGATCAAATGAAGTGCCGTTTTCTTTGATAAAATCCATTTTTATTGCCTAAATCTAAACATTTTGTAAACTATTTGTGCCGTGAATTCCATCTCTATCAATTTTTTACGGAGCATTCGGCATGATTCGCCCCTGTAAACAATCGTTTATATAGTCATGGTGGGTTTCAGTGCATTCCTCTGGATGTTTGCAACACAGTCAAACATCATTGTTTTTTTTGCGGGGAGAATTGACCGAAGTGAGCTGATTTGAAGACAACGATAAATGACTACCTGACACACCAATAATTTTAGCAAAGCTTCATTGATTGACTATATTTCTGCCCAATGACCACTGATCTTCTTGAAATCTAGCTGGGTAGATAGCCAATGAGCTGAGGTAAACGCCAGTATGTAATGGTTTGGGGTTGGACCACAATTCCTTGGTTGTAATCGCATGCGCAGGGAACTCCATTTTCGCCTTGATGATCAGAGCAGTTGCTGTAAGGCTTTTTACGTGCAGCTGTATTTCGGAAAGTTGTAGTTTCAACGATTTCATTGAAGATATCCTGGCGAATACATCATGTAAAGCGAAGTCAAACTCTAAAGTAAAAGTGAAAGTGAGACAGATTTTTTGTTTGAGGAATCTTGGAGTGTTATGATTCAAACGAACTGAGGAGCTGTTTCTGCAAGGACAGGAAGTACTTCTGGACGGGTAAGTGCTAATGCCGTTTTATGAAATATAAATATATATATATATTATATATAAAAAATATATTTTTTTTTTGCAATGAAATGTGTAGTTTGTTTTTGTGTGTGTGTGTGCATATATAACAATGGCCGGAGTTGAATGGAACACCTTAGTGACTGTTCCCTCTGCTCTATACAATCTGTTTATTTTATGTGATGATAAAAGGCTCATACAATACAAATATTTTTTTATGTTTTCTTTCACAGTGATAGCGACTCCGACTGGGAGGCCCCGGTGCCAAGCTGCCCGCTCTACCTGTGCCCCCAGTGGTGTTCATATGCCACAGTTCATTACTGCAGGCATGACTGTGCCTCAGGGCCAAAAGGGCACAGCATGGAGGTGTCGTTGTGTTCTGTGTCGCATGAAATGCACCACTTATTCAGTTTGCCTCTGCTTTACATCAGAAAGAGACTGCTATGGGACAGGGCACAGGCAGCAAAATACTGTGACGAGGATTTCCAAGGGGTGTACTGTTTTTTTTTTCTTCTATATTTATTTTCTAATATTTTTTTCAACATTTTTTGTGTGTGTGTGTGTGTGTGTGTGTGTGTGTGTGTGTGTGTTAGAATTGCTTTTTGATGTATTGTAATATAGTTATTTGCACTGCTGTATATAGTTATAGGTCATTTCACCAATTCGGCCACTTGGGTACATTTGGGCAACTTGTGTGGGACACCTGGGTGACTTCATGCTAAATGTCATGTAGCTCACCCATTCCTGAAGTTATCAGTCTGAAACTGTGCACACCTACAGTTGCCCTCTTGTGTTATCCATCAACATTATCTCCAGCATCCTATCTGACTGTGGCTATTCTAGTACATGTGAAAGATGATACTACAACAATAAAAAACAGAAAACGTATGCTCTTTCTTTCTCTTTTCTTCCACCAGATCTACTGTGTTATATTCTCCTACATTCAATTAACATTTCCACAAACTTCAGAATGTTTACATTCAAATGATACCAAGAATATGCATATCCTTGCCTCTGGGGCTGAGCTACAGGCAGTTAGATTTGGGTATGTCTTCAGGTGGAAATTGAGAACAAAGGGATGCAGCCATAACAGGTTAAAGGGATATTTTGGGTGAGGTTACAGGTAGTTTTAGCGAGCCAGTACTAACTAACGTTACCCATAGACTTCCAGTCATTGCGCCGCTATTATGCTATGTCTTTTTAAGTGTTTGTTTTGCTTGACAAATGGGGCCCATCATTGTTGTGAATTCCTGTTGATGAAAGATCATCCAAGAAGCTCTGTTCGCTCCTAGAGCTAGATTAGCATCGAACGCATACATTCCGTCTGTTGCGGCAAACCGTTTCTCTTTGGACGTGTTTATTCTTTGGCAGGTAAATAAAAAGGAACGTCAATTTAGATGTTCAACCAATCAGGTATTCACATTCATTCAATTACCCTAGTTTTGGGTAGATACGCATGATATGGGGGAACTGAATGATGAGATGCGGTCCGGTCTCCAAGCATGATTAATTATCTCAGTAAACAACCTGTAACCCTGGTAACAAGGTAGTCAGTCAGATAACTGTTGACTGGAAACTGTAATCTGCTGTTTAGTCATTTTGGGAACCCTCATCAAAAGACAAGTAATCCTGTTGATTGAATATTATCGTCACTTCATTGCTACCGGAGTAACTGCGTCATAAGGGACCTAAACTATTGCAGTGGAAACATAACACACTTTGTATGTTTTTAGCGACTGCGGCTAGCAGGCCCCTTTGTGCTGTCATGTTTTTAACCCCTTACATTTTCACCTTGTTAATACCAGTAGGCCAGTTGTACACCGGTAAAGCCATGAGTAACTGTACAAAGAAAACAAGCTTCAGAAAACGCATGTTTTCTGACTCCTGTTACACTAATCCCTACACATAGCCAACCCCTGTGCACTCTCTCCTTTTTGTCTGGCCCACAGGGAGATTTGTATGTAGCTTTGAACAGTTGCTCTGTGGGAGCTTTGATGTCTTTGGTCTGGCGGGGGCTCCTTTGTGTGGTGAGGGCGCTCACAGGTGGAAGGAATGCAAGGCCCTTTCAGGATGCCTCTCTCACCAGGTTTGAAAGGGAATGTTTCTCATGGCTTCTTTTATGTGGGTGGGAGGTGCGCTTTCGTAATAGTGCTTCTGAATGTGACTCTCACCTGTGCTGTCATGGCTGTCCCCTTTTCCCCCCTCTCTCCTGGCAGAAGTGTTTTGATGAGTGACTGACACCTGACTGTTTTTTAAAGGTTGGAGAGTTTACCAACATTTCTTGCCCAGAGGGAGTTGGAAATTACATAATAAAAGTGTAATGACGGCCGTTTTATGGGCTCCAGACCAATTGTACTATTTTGGGTATTTTTTGAAAGCTGAACTTAACTTTCTTTGTACATAATGTTTCCACCATCGTTTATATGACTGAAAAGAGCTTCTGGACCATCAGAACGGCTAACACTAACCTCGATTTGGACGAGGACTTCTACTTGTGAGTTGGAGGCGAAAGACATTCATTATCCTGGACCTGGCGTTGATCCCTGACACTTGTAGAAGGTGAAGACTGCTCTATATAGGCTGGCGCACGGACACCCTGGTGAGACTACGGCGGCGAATAAATAAATCGCCTCTACCCTCTGTTCTATTGGCGAATGTGCAGTCGTTAGAGAATAAATTGGACGAGCTCTGCTCAAGACTATTCTATCAACGGGATATAGACTATGCTTCTAGGAGTCATGGCTGAACAAGGACATGGATAATATAAAGCTATCTGTTTTTTCTATGCATCGGCGGGACACAACGGCAAAGTCCAGTAAGATCAGTGGTGGTGGCTTGTGTCTCCTTTATTAACAACAGCTGTTCTGCAATCTCTGATAAGCTGTCGACCATACTATTTACCAAGAGTTCATCAATTTTTTGTGTAGCTGTCTATTTACCACCACAAGCCAATACTGGCACTGCATTCAACAATCTGCATAGGGCCATAAGCAAACAAGAAAATAATCATCCAGAGGTGGTGCTCCTAGTGGCAGGTTATTTTAATGCAAGAAAACTGAAATCCATTTTTACCTCTTTCTACCAGCATGTCACCTGTGCATCTAGAGGGATAAAAACTTTAGATCTCGTTTACACCACACCCAGAGACTGATACAAAGCTCTCCCCCACCCTTATTTGGCAAATTGGACCTTAACTCTATCCTCCCGCTTCCTGTTGACAAGCAAAAACTCAAACAGGAAGTACCAGTGACGTGGTCCGATGAAGCGGATGCTAAGCTACAGTACTGTTTTGCTAGCACAGACTGGAATATCTTTCGGCATTCATTTGACAGCATTGAGGAGTTTAACATATCAGTCACCGGCTTCATTAATAAGTGTATCGATGATGTTGTCCCCGCAGTGACCATACATGCATACATATTCCAACCAGAAGCCATGGATTACAGGCAACATCCGCACTGAGCTAAAGGCTAGAGCTGCCGCTTTCAAGGAGCAGGACACTAATCCGGACGCTTATAAGATATACCGCTACGCCCTTGGAACCATCAAACAGGCAAAGTCTCAATACAGGACTAACATTGACTCCTTCTACATTGGCTCTGATGCTCGTCAGATGTGGCAGGGCTTGAAAACTATCATGGATTACCAAGAGAAACCCAGCTGAGAGCTGCCCAGTGACGCGAGCCTACCAGAAGGGCTAAATGCCTTTTTTATGCTTGCTTCAAGGCAAGCAACACTGAACCATGCGTGAGTGCACCAGCTGTTGCGGACGACTGTATAATCACGCTCTCCATAGCCGATATGAGTAAGACCTATAAACAGGTTAACGTTCACAAGACCGGAGGGCCAGACGGATTACCAGGATGCATATTCGGAGCATCTTCACTGACATTTTCAATCTCTCTCTGACCCAGTCTGTAATACCTACATGTTTCAAGTAAACCACCATTGTCCCTGTGCCTAAGAACACCAAGGTAACCTGTCTAAATGACTACCGCCCCCGTGGTAACACTTCTAACCATGCTTTGAAAAGGCTGGTCATGGCTCACATCAACACCATCATCCCAGAAACCCTGGCCCCACTCCAATTTGCATAACGCACCAACAGATCCACAGATGACGCAATCTCTCTTGCACTCTACATTGCCCTTTCCCACCTGGACAAAAGGAACACCTACGTGATAATGCTGTTCATTGACTACAGCTCACCGTTGAGCCCTCCAAGCTTTTCACTAAGGTAAAGACCCTGGGACTGAACACCTACCTCTGCATCTGGATCCTGGACTGTTTTTGACGGTGGTATGGGTAGGGAGGTGGTAAGGGTAGGGAGGAAGTGAGGCCCTGGCATAGTGGTGCCAGGAAAATAACCCTCTCCTTCAACGTCAACAAATCGGAGGAGCTGATTGTGCACTTCAGGAGACTGCAGAGGGAGCACACCCACATCCACAGTGGAGAAGGTGAAAATCTTAAATTTCCTCGCCATACACATTACTGACCATATGAAATGGTCCACCCACACAGATGGTGTGGTGAAGGCGGCGCAACAGCACCTCTTCAACGTCAGGAAGCTTAAGAAATGTGGCTTGGCCCCTAAGACCCTCACAAACTTTTACCGATGCACCGCTGAGCACATCCTGTCAGGCTGTATCACCTGGTACGGCAACTGCACCGTCTGCAACCTCAGGGTTGTGCGGTCTGCCCAACTCATCACCAGGGGCACACTGCCTGCCCTCCAGGAAACCTACAGCACCCGGTGTCACAGGAAGGTCAAGAAGATCATCAAAGACCTCAGCCACGCGAGCCACGGCCTGTTCATATCATCCAGAAGGTGAGGTCAGTGCAGGTGCATCAAAGCTGGCACAGAGAAGCTGTTTTTCAGTTTCTATCTCAAGGCCATCACTGTTAAATAGTCATCACTAGCCGGCCTCCATCCGGTTACTCTGCCATACACCTTAGAGGCTGCTGCCCTATGTGCATAGTCATACAACACCAGTCACTTTAATGTTTACATACTGTTTTAACCACTTCGTATGTACACTGCATTCGGAAAGTATTCAGACCCCTTGACTTTTTCCACATTTTGTTATGTTACAGCCTTATTCTAAAATGTATTAAGTTGTTTTTTCCCCTCATCAATCTACACACTATACTCCATCTTGACAAAGCAAAATGTTTTTTTTATATATTTTTTTACAAATGTATAAAAAAAAAAGCAAAATAACAGAAATTACATAAGTAATCAAATTGTATTAGTCACATGCGCCGAATACAACAGGTGAATCCTTACAGTGAATTGCTTACTTACGAGCCCCTAACCAAAAATGCAGTTTCCAAAAAATATGGATAAGAATAAGAGATAAAAGTAACAAGTAATTAAAGGGCAGCAGTAAAATAACAATAGCGAGACAGGGGGGTACCGATACAGAGTCAATGTGCGGGGGCACCGGTTAGTTGAGGTAGTATGTACATGTAGGTAGAGTTATTAAAGTGACTATGCATAGATGACAACAGAGAGTAGCAGCGGTGTAAAAGGTGGGGGGGGCACTGCAAATAGTCTGGGTAGCCATTTGACGAGTTGTTCAGGAGTCTTGTGGCTTGGGGGTAGAAGCTGTTTAGAAGCCAACTGAGTTGCAAAGAAAAATCCATATCAGACTGGCCAATAAAATAAAAGATTTAGATGGGCAAAAGAACAGACACTGGACAGAGGAACTCTGCATAGAAGGCCAGCATCCCGGAGTCGCCTCTTCACTGTTGACGTTGAGACTGGTGTTTTGCATGTACTATTTAATGAAGCTGCCAGTTGAGGACTTGTGAGGCATTTGTTTCTCAAACTAGACACTAATGTATTTGTCCTCTTGCTCAGTTGTGCCCCGGGGCCTCCCACTCTTCCTATTCTGTTTAGAGCCAGTTTGCGCTGTTCTGTGAAGAGAGTAGTACACTGTACGAGATCTTCAGTTTCTTGGCAGTTTCTCGAATGGAATAGCCCTCATTTCTCAGAACAAGAAGAGACTGACGAGTTTCAGAAGAAAGGTCTTTGTTTCTGGCCATTTTGAGCCTGTAAATCGAACCCACAAATGCTGATGCTCCAGATACTCAACTAGTCTTAAGAAGGCCAGTTGTATTGCTTCTTTAATTAGCACAACAGTTTTCAGGTGTGCTAACATAATTGCAAAAAGATTTTCTAATGATCAATTAGCCTTTTAAAATGATAAACGTGGATTAGCTAACACAACGTGCCATTGGAACACAGTAGTGAAGTTTGCTGATAATGGGCCTCTGAATGCCTATAGATATTCCATAAAAAATCTGCCGTTTCCAGGTACAATAGTAATTTACGACATTAACAATGTCTACACTGTATTTCTGATAAATTTGATGTAGTTTTAATGGTCAAAAATGTGCTTTTCTTTTTAAAAAAACAAGGACATTTCTAAGTGACCCCAAACTTTTGTGTGTGTGTAAAACCAGGAAAAGCACATTGAGTCTATCAAGGGAAGCCTGGCCAAGAAGGCAGCAACAATCAATAAATTACAGTATTCAAACATACAACAATACAATTCAATAATTCAATAAAGACTCTGTGTTGCCCAGCAACAGCCCCAAAACATCACCGCTCTAGAGGAGATCTGCATGGAGGAATGGGCCAAAATACCAGCAACAGTGTGTGAAAACCTTGTGAAGACTTACAGAAAACATTTGACCTCTGTCATTGCCAACAAAGGGTACATAACAATGTATTGAGAAACTTTTTTGTTATTGACCAAATACTTATTTTCCACCATAATTTGCAAATAAATTCATAAAAAATCCTACAATGTGATTTTCTGGATTTTTTTTCTAATTCTGTCTGTCATAGTTGAAGTGTACCTATGATGAAAATTACAGGCCTCTCTCAGATTTTTAAGTGGGAAAACTTGCACAATTGGTGGCTGACTAAATACTTTTTTGCCCCACTGTATGTGTAACTGATAAGATGCGTGCACATTGCATATTGTTTTAAATGTTTGTAAATTGTAAGGTATTTTGTCTAACGTATATTTCTTTGTGTTTGAACTCAGTAAGACTAGCTGTCGCTAATGGGGATTCAAATATAATCTAAACCTATTAGTAGATGGGTGGAAAAAAAGTAGACATTGAATATCCCTTTGAGCATGGGGTGAAGTTATTAATTACTCTTTGGATGGTGTATCAATACACCCAGTCAGTGTGAATACTTGAATGTACTAAAGTTGTTTTTTAGAGTATCTGTACTTTACTCTTTTATATTTTTGACAGCTTTTACTTCACTACATTCCTAAATAAACAAATATTTTTTACTCCATACATTTTCCCTGACACCCATAAGTACCCATTTTGAATGCTTAGCAGGACAGGAACATGGTCCAATTCAAGAACTTATCACGAGAACACCCCTGGTCATCCCTACTCCCTCTGATGTGGCGGACTCACTAAACACACATGCTTAATTTGAAAGTGATGTCTGGTGTTGGAGTGTGCAACTGGCTATTTGTAAATAAAAATTTAAAAACAAGAAAATGGGGCCATCTGTTTTGCTTAATTTAAGAAATACATTTTTTTACTTTGATACTTAAGTATATTTAAAACCATTTTTTAAAACTTTTACTCAAGTAGCATTTTACTGTATGACTTTTACTTGAGTAGTTTTCTATTGAGATATTTGTACTGTAACACAAGTAAGACAATTGGGTACTTTTCCCACCACTGCACACAGTCACTACAAAGATACAGTACAGGTGTCCTCAGTTGCCGGAGAGGAAGGAAACCGCTGAGGGGTTTCAGAGGCCAATGGTGACTTTACAGCAGTTTAGAGTTTAATGGCTATGATAGGAGAACACTGAGGATTGATCGATAACACTGTAGCCACCATACAAACTTAATTGACAGAGTGAATAGAAGTAAACCTGTACAGAATAAACATATTCCAAAACATGCATTCTGTTTGCAATAAGGCACTAAAGTAAAACTGCAATAAATGTGGCAAAGAAGGGAACTTTATGTCCTCAATACAAAGTTATGTTTGGGGAAAATCCAACACATCACTGAATACTACTTCATATTTTTAAGCATAGTGATGCATCATGTTTTCCTAGAGACAATGGGAGACAAATTCACCTTTCAGCAGGGCAATAACCTATACACTGAAGTTGCTTACTAAGATAACATTGAATGTTCCCGAGTGGCCTAGTTACAGTTTTGACTTAAATCGGCTTGAAAATCTATGGCAGGACTTGAAAATGGCTGGCAATGCTCAACAACCAACTTGACAGAGCTTGAAGATTTTTTAAAAATAATAATGTGCGTCTATTGTACAATCCAGGTGTGCAAAGCTTTGATTTACCCAGAAAGTCTCACATCTGTAATAGCTGCCAAAGGTGATTCTAACATGTATTGACTCAGGGGGTTGAATACTTATCTAATCAATATTTATTGTTATTTAAAAAATAAAAAATAAATGTACATGTTTAAAACGTTATACCACTTTGTCAGAGTATTTTGTCAATGAAATCAATTTTAATCCCACTTTGTAACAACAAAATGTGGACAAGGCACTATATAGAAACATTTACCTACCAGTAAACAAGGATTAAGAACATTAGCCAAGCAGTATCTGTGTATATGCAAGAAGTCAAATCCAGATTATTTTAAACAAAGCAGAATCAGTAATTTAGCCTGTTAACTTTTGATACATCCTCAGATGTAGGCTAGCTCTTAATTCCCTGGTTTTAAAAGAAGACTGGGTTATTGAGAGTATCTTGATGGAGAGGCTTCTGAATATTATTTTGATAATTTGCTACAGTACTCATTTAACTGCTTTGAGAACCATGCTGTAGGTCTGCTGTAGTCTGTTTGCTGTAAGTAAACGACTCCAGACTGCCGGTGGAACAAGGGTTGTCTAAAGACACCCTCTAAACCACCCTGAGGCCACATAGTTCACGCAAGTCCTCCTTTGGGTCGGAATGCTGTTAAGTGTTCCCATTGTTTTCCCTGTTTGCCGTCATGGGAGTGCGAATGCACGGGTTTCACACACCGGATAACCCCGGCACGACCGGGAGAAGAGAAACTGACCGTGACCCCCAGAGAGGGCAGAGGTCGTAGTGCGTGTCAAGAAAAGCAAATTGGCAAATGCTTCAGGTTTCTCCCAACAAAGGGAGTAAGCATCGAAGTACCTCATAGAGTTTGGGTTGTTTTGGATTTTTGGTAACTGGAACCTTGGTCTGTCTGGCCAACCTGGTTTTCTCAGGGCGAGTGCCCTTCAAAAACCTTCTCCCCCACCCTCCTTTCATATTTCTTTCTCAAGTTCCTCCCCCGTGGGACATTGTGATGAGACACTGTGAACCTCGTAAACTCTGAGTTAAACATGTACATAGCACTAATGACCTCCAGACAACCTTAATTGGGTTTGTTTGTAGCTTGGTGCTGCTATTTAGACCTTTAGTTACACTTAGTAGTACATTCCTGTGACCTGCTCTAGCCTGGTCTATAAACAAGTCCTGACGACTACCCCTTCAGTGATAGCAGATCGGAAGGAACCTGAATGGTGCAAGCAAAAAGGCAGAAGCTTTCCTAAGCCCATTGGAAGCCCAGCACCTATTGCTTACAGGACACCTACAGTGTATCGGGTCTTTCCAGACCTTCAGAACATCTAAAGAGTAGCCCTACTGGGGAGGGGGTAAGGGGTTGTTTTTGGACAGGGAGTCCGTGTCCATCTCTCTGGTGTGCTCTTACCCTTTCCAATTTGGGCCAAGGTCTCGCCTGGCTGCTTGTAGCTGGGCGCAGGGTGACGCGTGTTTGTTTTTATTTGCATAGAAGGGCCTTATGATCATCTGTGTATGGCCTGCAGATGTGAACTGTCCAACTCGCTTGCCCTTCTTTCCCTCTCTCTCCCTTTAGCCTTTTCTCCATGATCTCCCCCACTCATTCGGCCCCTCAAGCAATGGTTGTGAACTAGAACATGCACAGTGTAAAAATAAGTTTACTGTAACAGCGTGGGTTCCGGAGGTTTATCTACCTCGGCTATACATAAACTGAAATGCAAACAGGAAGCCGTAGAGGCTAGACATCTCCAGGGTGCTTTATTGAGGCCGCCTCCTTCCCATTGAGGAGCTTGACTTGAGTGGCTTCTCTTCATCACTTCAATTGTACATCTATGGAGTGAATGCACCACAGGAGGTTGGTGGCCCCTTAATTGGGGAGAACGGGCTCGTGGTAATGACTTTAGTGGAATGCTATCAAAATGCATCAAACATGGTTTCCAGGTGTTTGCTGCCATACCATTAGCTCCGTTCCGGGCATTATGAGCCGTTCTCCCCTCAGCAGCCTCCACTCGAAATGCACGGTATGCTATATCATTGTGTTTATGTGTACATGCACATTATGTTCTTGCCTCCGAAGTGCCTAGGGCTACTATTAGGCATCTAATGGTATTTCTATGTGCTTTAGAGATGATTTGTTATCATATACACTACATGGCCAAAAGTATATCTCTCTGTGTGTTGTCTAGGTGACAGGCAGGAAGCTATATTGTGTGTGTGTGTGTGTCTAGGTAAGTGTTGCAACCGGGGACCGAGTATTTTTACACGCTTCAGCACTCGGCGGCCCCGTTCTGTAAGCTTGTGTGGGTCAACCATTTCGCAGCTGGGCCGTTGTTGCTCCTAGACGTGTGGCTGAAATAGCAGAATCAACTCGTTTGAAGGCGTGTTCACATACTTTTGGCCACGTTGTTAGAGGGATGTGTGGGCCGTAGAGGTTGAAAGTGTTATCGCTGCGATTACACATCGGTCAGGAATGTACAAACCTTTTGAGATAGTCTTCCATATACTTCAGGTGTTTAGATGCTTATGTTCTGCCACAACCTTTTCCAGTGAGGTATTTAGAAATCTTCTTGGGTGTTTTCGATTTCGTGTTAGTGACATTCAGTCTTTTCAATACGACTGTCCTTGAGCACCACTTTCGTCAGACTGTTGGTTGCAAGAATTTTTCCCATTCAGATCGATCCCCCCCCTTCTTGGTACACATCTTTATTCTTCCTCGGCCTGGCATTGTCTTGCTTTAATCCTGCCCTTGACTCTTGTGTAGATTGATCTGTATTTTCCTATGACTTGGGAACGACTAGACAGAGCCACTTACCAGAGCCTCTGTTGTAGAGCGCTCACGTAGGTTGATTTGCCAGACTGCAAGTGAATGTTTTTCAAGTATCAGACTATTTGTGGAAAGTCACAAACCGTATCCAGCCATTCCTTTGATGGTGATCAACAGAAATAGTTAGTCTCCAGATTAAAAAAACACACCACTTGACATTTTGATATGATTTGTTAGGTCTACTCAACATACTTTCCCAGAAATGCTCCCATTTTATAAAATGATCTCCTCCGGGTCAATGGTGTTTACCAACCATACACATTCTGTTTTCCACAGACGCCTCATGGAAAAAAGTGTTTACCTTACCAAGTCTTACACCTGTTTTATGATTGTTGGTGAACAGTTAGGCAGTTAGAGCAGATGCCTTTTGGAAAGTAATTTCATATCATCTATTTGTTTTGTAACTCAGTTAAACCAAGCAACCTTTGTTTTTTATATGCCGTGTTAAATGTTGAAGAGAAGATTTAGAGATTGAGTCAGAGGCTAGACTGAGGGAAGAGGCCAAGAAAGTTAGTGAAGGAAAGAGTGAGGTGAGAGAGCGAGCGAGAGAGGATGACTACCCTCTTGCTGTGTGATGTTTATAGAGTGATTTAACATTGGGCTGGCACGCTGCGGGGCTAGTTTAGAGGGTCACCGGCAGGAGTGACATCCATTGACTGGTGAAGGAGGAGGGCGTCTCGGCCAAGAAGCCTCACTCACCTGCTGGGTTATGGGTCGGCTCAGTTACATCCCGCCGCGAGGGAAGAAAGCGTGGCGGTCGTTTAGCCTGACTCTCTCGTATCGCTTACGGGCTCAACGATCAATCGGGTTCCCCTTTCTCTCCGCAAAGTTGAAATTCCCAAACTGGAATGCTGGTGGGAGTTCTGGCCTCGTGCCAACCAGAGAAGACAGCTGGGGAATGTGGAAGATTTTGAAATAACCAGAGGCTTGAATGGGAAAATCAGACCCTGGCACAAACACCACAATGAGGACATTTGTGTATGCCGGGGCTGTAGAATAGGAATGTGAGCATTGATCTCACTGAGATGACAACATGTAGTATGGACTCATTCAACACTGTGTAGCATCTTAGATGGCCATGTAATACAATGATGTTCATGTCTTTCCATTTTGTGGGTCGGTCCCTGGGTGACAACATATTTGCTTTAGTTTTCTGCTATGAGGAAATTAAACCCTGGATGTTCGGCAGACCTGTTATAAGTCTCATTACTGTGTGACCGGTTACCCACCCATAGCTCCCATGTCTGATTATTGAGTTAATCGGGGACCCACCCATAGGTTCCATGTCTGGTTATTGAGTTAACTTCTTTGGGGAAGGGGACAGTATTGGGAATTTTGGATGAAAAGTGTGCCCAAATTAAGCTGCCTGCTACTCAGCCATGAAAGCTAGAATATGCATATAATTAGTAGGATAGAAAACACTCTGAAGTTTCTAAAACTGTTTGAATGATGTTTGTGAGTGTAACAGAACTCATATGGCAGGCAAAAACCTGAGAAAGAAATCCAACCAGGAAGTGGCAAATCTGAGGTTTGAAGTTTTTCAACCCTGCCCCTATCAAATACACAGTGGGATATTGGTCATGTTGCACTTCCTACGGCGTCCACTAGATGTCAACAGTATTTAGAAACTGGTTTCCCTCTTTGAGGGAGTGGTCTGGCAGAGTGCCACAGCCTCAGTCTCGCGCGCCCATGTGAAAGGTAGCTACGTTCCACTTCATTTCTGAAGATAAAGGAATTGTCCGGTTGGAATATTATTGAAGATTTATGTTAAAAACATCCTAAAGATTGATTCTAAACATCGTTTGACATGTTGCTATGAACTGTAACGAAACTTTTTTTGACTTTTCGTCTACTCCTAGTGAAAGCGCGTCATGAATGTGGATTGTGTACTAAACACGCAAACAAAAAGGAGGTATTTGGACATAAATGATAGAGTTTATCGAACAAATCAAACATTTATTGTAGAACTGGGATTCCTGGGAGTGCATTCTGATGAAGATCACCAAAGGTAAGTGAATATTTATAATACTATTTCTGACTTCTGTTGACTCCACAACATGGCGGATATCTGTATGGCTTGTTTTGTTGTCTACGCGCTGTAATCAGATTATTGCATGGTGTGCTTTTTCGGTAAAGCTTTTTTTAAATCTGACACAGCGGTTGCATTAAGGAAAAGTTTATCTACAGTTCCATGCATTACACTTGTATTTTCATCAACATTTATGATGAGTATTTCTGTAAATTGATATGGCTCTCTGCAAAATCACCAGATGTTTTGGAAGCAAAACATTACTGAAAGTAACACGCCAATGTAAACTGAGATTTTTGGATATAAATATGAACTTTATCGAACAAAACATTGTGTAGCATGAAGTCCTATGTGTGTCATCTGAGGAAGATCATCAAAGGTTAGTGATTAATTTTATCTCTATTTCTGCTTTTTGTGACTCCTCTCTTTGGCTGGAAAAATGGCTGTTTTTTTCTGTGACTAGGTACTGACCTAATATAATCGTTTGGTGTCCTGTCGTCGTAAAGCCTTTTTGAAATCGGACACTGGCTGGATTTACAACAAGTTTATCTTTAAAATGGTGTAAAAAAACTTGTATGTTGAGGAATTTTAATTATGGGATTTCTGTTGTTTTGAATTTGGCGCCCTGAAATTTCACTGGCTGTTGGGGAGGTGGGATGCTACCGTCCCACATATCCCAGAGAGGTTAACAGAATATTAACTTTTTAAAAGGATATTTTCCCTTGACAGTTACTTAATCTAATAATCCAGACCAATTTAATCATAAATCTGTCACGAGAGAAGGGGGAACAGCCATTTCCTTTAGGCTATACCACAACCCAACACAGCCACCGCCCTACACGAGCCATACACGTCTGCTCACCCCATAGTGTGTGTGTGTGTTCGTGCTCGCACATCCATATGTGCGTATGTATGGTTGACTCCGGTTTGGCATGGCGTGTGAGTGAGTAGGACAGGATCATTCTGCAGCTTCCTGTTTTATCTGTTCAAACGGCCCATCTCCTGACTCACCGACCCATGTCACAGCTCAGGGGAAATCACTTCCTGTCCCCCAGGGGCCCATTCAGAGACAGTTCTTTGGGTTCTGAGTGATAGAACTTCATTACATACAGAAACCTGTAGAAATAGGCTATATCTCTCATTTGATGCTATAAGTAGATTTATTGGAAATGATCAGTGTTTATTGAAAAGCACTGCTGTTACCTGCTAATTGGATGTACCCTTATCCAGCACTCTCTCTTAATACTTGTTTGTCTGACTCAGACATGACACGTGTGTGTGTGTGTGTGTGTGTGTGTGTGTGTGTGTGTGTGTGTGTGTGTGTGTGTGTGTACGTGTACTGTCTATTTGAGTCGGCACCATGCTCTCCACTGTAAAACAAATTACTTACTGCTGCTACAGCTCTGCCAAACAGATCCCCTAACACAAGCAGCGTGTTGACAGTAGAGATGAGGTTTTCCTGCCACGGCTTGCGGAGGGCTCGGAGGCCCCTGGTTAAAAACACGTGATCTAACTGCCTATTCCATTATTCCCCCCTAATATCAAGGCGGCAGGGCGGGCGTCTGAATATTTGAACAGGTTTCCCATTTACATCTGCCGACCCCTTTGAATTGTGTGCAAGGTAGTCAGTCAGTCAGGCAAGCAGGCAGGCTAGTCAGTCAACCTGTGCTGTTTGTGGCAGAATGCTACTGTTAGTGTGTGTGTGGCGCATCACAGTACAGGCATGATGCCTGAGGGATGTTTTCAAAGGACAAGAGCTAGCCGTAGCTACTTAGTTAACATTATTAAATATTTTTGTGGATTTGGCAGATATGTGAAAAATTACTTCAGATTTTTATCTTTATATTCTGACTTTACATTCACATGTGTAGCTCCAACTTTCATTGTCTTGAGTTAAGTATGCGCAAAAGTCTGTTTTTGGCATTCCGGAGCATATGAAGTCAGACAACAGGCCAGTACGTGTCCTTAGATTTGGGAGTATTCTACCTCTGGTGTGGTGTAGCCAGTCGGGTCTGGTCTCTGATGATTGGAGTAGGAGGTACCAGAGGGGTGTGAGTGCTCCCGGAACCCCTGCTGAGGTCAGGGTGTGATTTGGCTCACTTCCTGTAACACTTCCTAGCTGATGAGGGGGCGCTGCTGTGGTCGTAATTATAGTCGATTGGCCATCCTCCATGTTACCCCCAAGGCACAGAGCCATTTTCTCAGTCCGTGTAGGGAGTGAGTTTGTAGGTGGGCCTCTGGTTGATGTGACCTTTTGTCAATGTTATAAAATATCATCTCTTTGTGTTTGAAACTCTGGCTACCTCATACTAAGAAGTGCTCCTTTGAGCATTTAATTGGATTAAAAAAATAATAATTTCAATGCCTTTCCTGAAACTCACCATCTCTCTTCCCCTCTCAGCGGGGTACAGAGGGCTTCTGGAAGTCTGTGGCACACTACGTCCCCAGGGAGCCCACAGAGATGCGCATCCTCAACCCCTACTTCATCCAGGAGGCTGCCTTCCAGTTCATCGGCCTGCCGCTCAATAACGGCCTCATGGGCAAAGGGGTGAGTGACACTCGAACAGAAACCCGCTCCAGTTTAATGAAAATATTAAACTGGGAAGAATGTCCTGAAAAAAAAACATGTATGATGCTATGTTTGCGGAAAATGTCATGTCTTCAGTCACCTGGATTCAGGTGGATAAGATTCAGCTCGGTTTGCAGTCTGCACGCAAACACATGCAGACATGCATTCACACATTCAGTACAAAATGCATAGACTCTTACTCACTTTTTTTAAGTTCAAGAATACAAACACAGGCACACCCTGACAGGGTCGCATTCCCGCTTTCACTCTCTCACACATGCGACGAAACGGTAGAACGGTTCCACAGGCAGCCGGGAGCCGTTGACCGAGCGCGCGGTCATAACCAAAGTCGGTTGGACACACTTCAGGCCCCAAACAGTAGATTTGGTGTTCCTATGACAACCACCTTGCCATGCCATCACAGGAAATTAAACCGTTAAAGGGATACAGCGAGATGAGCTTAATGACTGCAAGTCTACAAGTACGGTAGCATTATCCCACAGTATGAATGACTAATTATAGATGGTCACGGAGCCACAAAGGAGTCGTTAAAGAGCGACAAGGCTTCAGGGCAACATTTTACAATGTTTTTTAAAGGAACTGTTTACGGAGGGAAAATGAAGGGCTAAACATATTACTTCCTTAAATCCTCCACATAGATTCAGTTTGTTCTCATTTTGGTTTTGAGGAGGGCATCAGATGAGGCTGTAGATTCTGGACTGCCACAAGGTCTGCTGGTTTTCATCTCTCCTTGGCACCTAACTAGTCAATCAAATGAATTGATTGTCTTCATGAGGCCACTTACCTGGTTTACTGGGACCGTGTTTGGCTGATCAAAGGGATAGGTTAAAGTCCAGCAGATGCCCTCCAGGATAGGAACTGTACAGCAGACTGGCTTGAAAGGCTAAAGTTCCACAGAGGAGAGCAAGGGAGATGGGGTAGGGAGGTGGGCTGCAAAAGGGGTTAGGGAGTTGGGAAGGGGTACAAGAAATGTACAGCCTTCTGCCCTGAACACCTGGTCTACAGGAACATGTGTAGAACATGTGGGGAGCCCTGGTACCCCCTCAGTGTGTGTGGGTGGGGGGACGGGGCTGTCCAAAACAACAATACTGATCAAGGCAGGGTGCAGCCTGACACATCATTCCCCTAAAATGCCCACCTTTCTTGCCCCTGATTAGTACTTGTGTGTGTTTGCGGGCTCACACAGCGGGGGGGACTCTAAGCTACACCTGCCCTAGGGCTCCAAATCAAGCTGACGATTTAGAGGGGGCCTCAACCCCTCCAATTGTCCTCCCCATGTACCCCTAGGCTTTGAGGAAGTGAAGGTCTGCCCTCTCAAACTACTGTGACATTGGGGGAGCGGCTCTTTAAGCAAATTGTTGATCACGTTCAGATCAGGACAAGTTAACAACTTGGGCCCAGAACAAAGCCATGCGCAACGGGGAGTGGGAAAGGAGGGTGGTGCCAGACCAGTCACAGACTAGGAGCAAGATAGCACATTTAAAGGAAGATGGAGAATACAACGGTTCATATAGGCATTTTCAGTTTTGATTTGATTTCCCAGTGCTTGCTTGTAATACCTAGTGCTCTTAGTGGAAAGGGTGTTGGGTCATTGACGACAAACTCATCTCACCTTCTTATAACGCTTTTTTCCTATATTGCACCCCAACATAAGATGCTACACACTATGAAAAAGTGACATGGCGCGGGTCGACTCATAACCCGCACTCCCCACGATTATATCTGCTGGGCGGGCGGGTTTAGGGTCATGAAGTATTGTGTGGATAAAGGCCGGGTTGAAAAAAGAAAGAACAATACATTTAAAAAAAAAAATATATATATATATATATATATATATATATATACACACACACAAATACAGTTGAAGTCGGAAGTTTACATACACTTAGGTTGAAGTCATTAAAACTTGTTTTTCAACCATTCCACAAATTTCTTGTTAACAAACTATAGTTTTGGCAAGTCGGTTAGGGCATCTACTTTGTGCATGACACGTCATTTTTCCAACAATTGTTTACAGACAGATTATTTCACTTATAATTCACTGTATCACAATTCGAGTGGGTTAAAAGTTTACATACACTAAGTTGACTGTGCCTTTAAACAGCTTGGAAAATTTCAGAAAATGATGACATGGCTTTAGAAGTTTCTGACAGGCTAATTTACATCATTTGAGCCAATTGGAGGTGTACCTGGGGATGTATTTCAAGGCCTACTTTCAAACTCAGGGAAAAAAAGTGTAGACCTCCACAACTCTGGTTCATCCTTGAGGACCATTTCTAAACGCCTGAAGGTACCATGTTCATCTGTACAAACAATAGTACGCAAGTATAAACACCATGGGACCACGCAGCCGTCATACCGCTCAGGAAGGAGACACGTTCTGTCTCCTAGAAAGGGACGTACTTTGGTGTGAAAAGTGGAAATCATTCCCAGAACAACAGCAAAGGACCTTGTGCAGATGCTGGAGGAAATCGGTACAAAAGTATCTAAATCCACATTAAAACGAGTCCTATATCGAGATTACCTGAAAGGCCGGTCAGCAAGGAAGAAGCCACTGCTCCAAAACCGACAGACTAAGGTTTGCAACTGCACATGGGGACAAAGATTGTACTTTTTGGAGAAATGTCCTCTGGTCTGATGAAACAAAAATAGAACTGTTTGGCCATAATGACCATCATTATGTTTGGAGGAAAAAGGGGGAGGCTTGCAAGCTGAAGGTCACCATCCCAACCGTGAAGAACGGGGGTGACAGCATCATGTTGTGGGGGTGCTTTGCTGCGGGAGGGACTGGTGCACTTCACAAAATAGATGGCATCATGAGGATGGAAAACTATGTGGATATATTGAAGCAACATCTCAAGACATCAGTCAGGAAGTTAAAGCTTGGTCACAAATGGGTCTTCCAAATGGACAATGACCCCAAAGCTTCCAAAGCTGTGGCAAAATGGCTTAAGGACAACAAAGTCAAGGTATTGGAGTGGCCATCACAAAGCACTGACCTCAATCCTATAAAAAATGTGTGGGCGGAATTGAAAAAGCGTGTGCGAGCAAGGAGGCCTACAAACCTGACTCAGTTGCACCAGCTCTGTCAGGAGGAATGGGCCAAAATTCACCCAACTTATTTTGGGAAGCTTGTGGAAGGCTACCTGAAATGTTTGACCCAAGTTACACCATTTAAATGCAATGCTACCAAATACTAATTGAGTGCATGTAAACTTTTGACCCACTGGGAATGTGATGAAAGAAATCAAATCTGAAATAAATCATTCTCTCTACTATTATTCTGACATTTCACATTCTTAAAATAATGTGGCGATCCTAACTGACCTAAGACAGGGAATTTTTACTTGGATTAAATGTCAGGAATTGTGAAAAACTGAGTTTAAATGTATTTGGCTAAGGTGTATGTAAACTTCCGACTTCAACTGTATATATAAATTCTTGTGCAAGGCTACATTGAGGTTTTGCTTTTTAGGCTATCGGTCATTACTGCTTAAGCTTTAGGGCTTAACTTTACGCGAGCCAAATAGCCTACACGCCAATCACCAAACGCTTTTGGGAAAAGGCGGAAAAGTTAGCTTCGATCCACTAAGGTAAAAAGGACAATGCCTGAGTTTAATTAAATAAGAAATGGAGATTTTGAAAATAGAAAGGGAGGACCAGAAAAATAATGTTTGGGAAAGATTTGGTGAAGTGGTAAAAAGAGGATGATAGCAGTGCCGGCAATGTTATGTGTGATGATTGTGAGGCGCTATAAAAATTAGACACTCACAAGACTGTAGCCTACTGTTCAGATGGGTTATATGGACATTGACTATAACCTTTCACATTAGTCTTAATATTAACTCCTGCAGAATTAAACATTTCTTGCAGTAAAACGATACACCAAATGTACATTTTGACTCGTGAACAGGAGTAGAGAAATATGATTCCTTGAGCATTTTCAGCATCTACAGATGGTCATCTATCTTTATCAGCATCATGAAAGCTGATAGTATTAAAACCGCTGGCTTTCATCAAGCTACCCACTCAAGAAAAAGCTTCAAACTGTAACCAATGGTTCAGGTTATCAGTCAACCTACCAGGGTAGTTAAACAGCACAGGAGTGAAATCATCAACATGTAATCATCAACATGTATTGATCACATCTTCACTAATGCTGCAGATCCATCGGATATAGTGATCACAATATAGTAGCCATATCACATAAGTTCTAAAGGCTGGACCTAATATAGTGGTATAAAAGGTCATACAATAAGTTTTGTAGTGATTCCTATGTTGTTGATGTAAAGAATGTGTTTGTGTAATCCATGGTGTGTAATGAGGAGAAAACAGATGTTTCACTTGACACATTTTATGAAATTGCTTATCCCAGTTACTAATAAGCATGCACCCATTCAGAAAATTACTAAAAACTGTTAAATCCCTGTGGATTGATGAGGAATTGAAAATTGTATGGTTGAGAGGGATGAGGCAAAAGGAATGGCAAATAAGTCTGGCTGCACAACTGAATTAAAATAAGAAACTATACTATGAACCAAAGATAAATGACAAAGAATGATAGTAAAACGCTTTGGAGCACCTTCAATTAAATTTTGGGGAAAAGGCGAACTCAGCTCCATCATTCATTGAATCAGATATCGCATTCATGACAAAACCGACTGATATTGCCAACTACTTTATATTTTTTAATTGGCAAGATTAGCCAACACTACACATCCATGTATATCTGACCAAATTGTGAAAGACAAGAATTGCAATTTTGAATTCCGTAAAGTGAGTGTGGAAGATGAAAAAAACACTTGTCTATCATCAAGGACAAGCCACCGGGGTCTAACAACTTGTATGGAAAATTACTGAGGATAATAGTGGACAATATTGCCACTCCTATTTGCCAAATCTTCAATTTAAGCCTACTAGAAAGTGTGTGCCCTCAGGCCTGGAGGGAAGAAAAAGTAATTCTGCTACTTAAGAATAGTAAACCCCCTTTACTGGCTCAAATAGCCTACCTATCAGCCTGTTACCAACTCTTGGTAAAAAATTGTGTTTAACCAGATACAATGCTATTTTACAGTAAACACATTTACAACAGACTTTCAGCACGCTTATAGGGGAAGGACATTCAACAAGCAGAGCACTTACACAAATGACTGATGATTCGCTGAGAGAAATTGATAATAAGATTGTGGGGGCTGTTAGACTTCAGTGCTATATTGTGGATAAAGAGTTACCTGTCTAACAGAACAACGAGGGTGTTCTTTAATGGAAGCCTCTACAACATAATCCAGATAGCTGCCCTGGGGAATTCCTGATTCTATCTAGGCTCCTTACTTTTTTTCAATCTTTACTAACGACATTTGAGTAAAGCCAGTGTGTCCATGTACGTGGATGACTCAACACTACACGTCAGCTACTACTGCAACTGAAATGACTGCAACGCCTAACAAAGAGCTGCAGTTAGTTTCAGAATGGGTGGCAAGGAATAAGTTAGTCCTAAATATTTCAAAAACTAAAAGCATTGTATTTGGGACAAATGATTCACTAAACCCTAAACCTGAACTAAATATTGTGATAGATAATGTGGAAATTGAGCAAGTTGAGGTGACTAACCTGCTTGGAGTAACCCTGGATTGTAAACTGTCATGGCCTAAACATACAAAACAGTAGCTAAGATGGGGAGAAGTCTGTCCATAATAAAGCGCTTCTCTACCTTCTTAACAGGCTATAGTTTTGTCACATCTGTACTACTGTTCAGTTTTGTGGTCTGGTGCTACAGAGATTACAATTGGCTCAGAAAAAAAAACAATTGGCTCAGAACAGGGCAGCACAGTCCTTTGGATGTCCAGTGGGGCAAAAAAGTGGGGCAAAAAAGTATTTAGTCAGCCACCAATTGTGCAAGTTCTCCCACTTAAAAAGATGAGAGAGGCCTGTAGTTTTCATCATAGGTACACTTCAACTATGACAGACAAAACGAGAGAAAAAATCCAGAAAATCACATGGTAGGATTTTTTATGAATTTATTTGCAAATTATGGTGGAAAATAAGTATTTGGTCAATAACAAAAGTTTCTCAATACTTTGTTATATACCCTTTGTTGGCAATGACAGAGGTCAAACGTTTTCTGTAAGTCTTCACAAGGTTTTTTGCTGGTATTTTGGCCCATTCCTCCATGCAGATCTCCTCTAGAGCAGTGATGTTTTGGGGCTGTTGCTGGGCAACACGGACTTTCAACTCCCTCCAAAGATGTTCTATGGGGTTGAGATCTGGAGACTGGCTAGGCCACTCCAGGACCTTGAAATGCTTCTTACGAAGCCACTCCTTCGTTGCCCGGGCGGTGTGTTTGGGAACATTGTCATGCTGAAAGACCCAGCCACGTTTCATCTTCAATGCCCTTGCTGATGGAAGGAGGTTTTCACTCAAAATCTCACGATACATGGCCCCATTCATTCTTTCCTTTACACGGATCAGTCGTCCTGGTCCCTTTGCGGAAAAACAGCCCCAAGGCATGATGTTTCCACCCCCATGCTTCACAGTAGGTATGGTGTTCTTTGGATGCAACTCAGCATTCTTTGTCCTCCAAACACAACGAGTTGAGTTTTTACCAAAAAGTTATATTTTGGTTTCATCTGACCATATGACATTCTCCCAATCTTCTTCTGGATCATACAAATGCTCTCTAGCAAACTTCAGACGGGCCTGGACATGTACTGGCTTAAGCAGGGGGACACGTCTGGCACTGCAGGATTTGAGTCCCTGGCGGCGTAGTGTGTTACTGATGGTAGGCTTTGTTACTTTGGTCCCAGCTCTCTGCAGATCATTCACTAGGTCCCCCCGTGTGGTTCTGGGATTTTTGCTCACCGTTCTTGTGATTATTTTTACCCCACGGGGTGAGATCTTGCGTGGAGCCTCAGATCGAGGGAGATTATCAGTGGTCTTGTATGTCTTCCATTTCCTAATAATTGCTCCCACAGTTGATTTCTTCAAACCAAGCTGCTTACCTATTGCAGATTCAGTCTTCCCAGCATGGTGCAGGTCTACAATTTTGTTTCTGGTGCCCTTTGACAGCTCTTTGGTCTTGGCCATAGTGGAGTTTGGAGTGTGACTGTTTGAGGTTGTGGACAGGTGTCTTCTATACTGATAACAAGTTCAAACAGGTGCCATTAATACAGGTAACGAGTGGAGGACAGAGGAGCCTCTTAAAGAAGTTACAGGTCTGTGAGAGCCAGAAATCTTGCTTGTTTGTCGGTGACCAAATACTTATTTTCCACCATAATTTGCAAATAAATTCATTAAAAGTCCTACAATGTGATTTTCTGGATTTTTTTTCTAATTTTGTCTGTCATAGTTGAAGTGTACCTATGATGAAAATTACAGGCCTCTCATCTTTTTAAGTGGGAGAACTTGCACAATTGGTGGCTGACTAAATACTTTTTTGCCCCACTGTATACAAAGAGCAAACCATTAATAATATTCATTTAAATCTCTCCTGGCTCAAAGTACAGGAGAGATTGACTTCATTACTACTGTGAGTGCTATTAACATGTTGAAAGCACAGAGCTGTCTGTTTTTAAACAACTAGCACACAGCTCAGACACCCATGCATACCCCACAAGACATGCCACCGTCTCTTCACAGTCCCCAAGTCCTTAACAGACTATGGGAGGCGAACAGTACTACATAGAGTCATGACTACATGGAACTCTATTCCACATAATCAGGTAACTGTGTCAAGCAATAGAATCAGATTTTTTTTAAACAGATAAAAATACACCTTATGAAACAGCGGGGACTGTGAAGCAACACAAACATAGGCACTAAACACATGTACACATGGATTTTGTGTTGTAGATATGTGCTAGTGGAGTATGGGCCTGAGGGCACTCACTTAGTGTGTTGTGAATTCTGTAATTAATGTATTGTAATGTTTTTAAAATTGTATAACTGCCTTAATTTTGCCGGACCCCAGGAAGAGTACTTGCTGCCTTGGCAGCAACTTATGGGGACCCATAATAAATACAAATACATAAAATATGCAACCAAGTCGAACTGAAATCCTATCAGAAACATGTTGGGTCGTTTTCACAGCTTTTGTATTTCCTTACAACCGGTCAAACTGATGTCAATTGGAAATTTGGCACTGAAAATGTTTCCCATTTTTCTTTTCTTTTTCCCCGGTCCCTAAATGTCTTTGCTCTGCGAAAGAAGCAGGGATGACATTACTTTACCGATGTCAACTAGATTGAAGCATTCATTCTATAATTTATGACATTCTGGTGAGCAAGGGTTTATTTAGTCTTCTAGGTTAATGTATACTGACAGAAAAAAAGCTGCATGTATTTAATCATGGACAAGTTGACTAACAAATTACAGAAAATCTAAGCAGAAACATATGTAAATTAGGCAAAGAAAATCCTGCATCCCCTGTCATAAAATCATTCTGCTGTCTCTGATGTGTGCGGGCCTCAGATTTTCACTTCATCGCATAGTCAGGTGTTTGCAGATGGGTTATTAAATATTGCAGGCGGGTGCAGTTGAACAAACAGCTGATCCGTGCACCACTAATGGCCATCTCTGCTTTTCCTTCCCCAGAACATTCCAACCCTGGGGACCGTCGCCATAACAATGGCGCTGCATAACTGTGATGAGGTGGTGGTGGCTGGCTTCGGTTATGACATGAACATGCCTCACGCACCCTTGCACTACTACGAAACAGTCAAGATGTCCGCCATCAAAGAGGTGCGTGTTTTTGTTGCATTCATATCAACTGGAAATGGGTACATCTCAGTAGTCTTCGAGTGGCATGTCCTCTCCTTGTCTACGCTAAGTCAATGTGAAAGAACTGGAAGGGTGAAAACGCATTGTCAGTGCACAAATCCACTGTATTGCTTTCCCCGATCCTGTGTTTTCAGGAGAGTGCAGATGAGAGAGCGGAGACTACATTGGCTCCCCGCTAGACCTGTTAGACTGACGAGAGTGTTATTCCATTATCTGTGTCTTTTGATTGGCTCTCGTATCCCCCCTCCTCCCTTTGAACTATGACCAAATAAATTACCCCAAGACGGAGCGTTTTAATCCTCCACTCTAAACTTCATCAGTGTTCTGTTATTACAGATGTCACAGAGGGGAGCTGACGTAGGAACTATGAGCTCAGAATGATAACCTTTGTCTAAACTCCCAGTGAACTCCTGACATTTGCCATGTTGTGCAATGCAATCAATGGAAACATCATCTAGTAGGTATATAGTCATTGGAACACTAAAAGACTACCGCTCCCTCATGTCCTTCCGTTGGTGGTAATGTGCTGAGGTCACCTCTGAGGGGGTGATGAGATGCAGTAGTATCCTTACTTACTCACTGTCTGACGTGAACTAGCCCCCTCCTTCAGCCAGCGTTACCCACCGTAGACGCGAGATGGATCAAGGTGCACTTTGGGGTGTTTTTCAACTTTCTCTAGCTTAGTGTAAAGGGGTCATACAGGAGTGAATGTAGAATACCACACTGTACAGCATGGCTGTACACAGCATTTGTATGTGTGTGTTATGTGGATGCAAAGATGTTAAAGCAAGAGGGAGGTTGCTTCCATATCATCTACTTTCTGAACTAGCTCCTCATCCCTGGACTTTCAGCCTGAATCAGATAGCAAGGCCTGAAGAGAGACACCGGTGTTACCGCTCACATGGGTTTCCCGACCATGCTCCCTGCAGAGCATTGAAACCCTAGCCCTGGTTCCGTGTGAGTGAGATCCGTCAGTGTCCGGGCCGACCCAGACAGGCCAGGGGCACTCGAGCGGCTCGGTCCCACAGCTTGGAGCCAGGTGGGTTCCCTGGGGCAGCTGTGGGACCAGGTTCAGCCCAGTCCTCGCACTCTCAGGCCCCAGAGCCCACCACCTGCTCTGGTTACACACTCTGCCAACCGGACTGAGGGCCTGGATCACAATGGGGAGGGAAACGCGGTGTGGCTCCATATACACACAAACACTCATCTATCACACATTTATCAGAAAAACAATACATGCTTTTACTAAAGTGCCTATGGCAAGGCTCTTAACCAGGTCAAGTGAAATATTTTGATGCAGAGAGATGATGCAAACAGAATAGAATGCAAGGAACGTCCTTCAAGTTTAGGCTGATGAGAACAGGGTCTTTGAACCTGAACTGCATTCATCTGACATTCTTCTTGTTTCTGATTGTGTTCCCTTGCACCTCCACAGTCCTGGACACACAACATATCCAAGGAGAAGGAGTTCCTCCGCAAGCTGGTGAAGGCCAACATCATCACGGACCTGACTAACGGGATCTGAGTCTGACCATCCAAGATGTTTGCCTTTTCCCAAAAGAACTACAGAACAGAGGATGCTGGGAATGAACCTGGGTGGTGGTGGGGGGGGGAGAGGACCCAGACCCTGGTGGTCTGCACACTGTCTGAGTTTTTATGTAGAGGAGATTGAAGCGGATGACTTGAAGGAAAGGTGCACATATGTGCCTTCTGACCCAGAGGCTCCTGTCTGACACAGCCAGGAGGGACGGGCATGGATTGAACGCCAGTGAGCGGACAATCGGACAACCGCGTTTACCGTTTTGAAACCAGCGAGCATCGAATGAAACATGAGTGGTATGGAAGAGGAGGTCTGACAGACAGATGTAGAGACTGACAGACTGCAGGAGAGAGACAGGGACAGATAGTTACAGCAGTGCCAAATGTACCTCGTTACAATGGGGGGAGGAGAATACCTCTCCCTCTACTGCCTGAATGTATTTACTTTAACAGTGTAAATGTCAAAGATTTTTACTATGCTTTTTAACAAGCTCCAGTGACCTCCACCCCATCCCCAGTACTCTCAGTACTGTCTTTCCCGGCGAGCCTCCTTCCAGGCCTGGCGGGGAGAAACCTTTTTCAAACCTCTATCTCCCCCTTCTCACTTCCATATCGGCAGGCGTTTTTGAGGCCACCGTGCGTTTTGAGATGAGCATTTTGGATTTTAACAGGAAGTTTAAACCTGGATTATTTTATCTTGGTTGAATTTATTTATAATTTAAGGCTGATAGAGCACTAACTTTCTTTTCCGTCTAACAGTTCGCCATAACTTGCTTCCTCAATGACTCACTGTGGTGTCATAAGTTGTTGAGTAGATGTCCCTCAAATCCTAGTATTTCTATTATGGCTCTTCAGAAAGTGTTGTGAATACCATTATGTGAGCGGTGGGGCAGCAGCCTAGGCCTAGATTACCAGCCACGCGGCGAGAGTGGCGATGGGAACTCTCCATTATTTGTGTGGTGCTGAGAAACATTCCTAATTTGTCCACGTGCAGAGCTTATGTTCCCTTCCGCCATGAAACTATATGTTGCCAAGTTTATTTTCCCTGACTCGTAGCACATGCTAAAATTGTTAACTTAACCTTTATTTTTATTTCTCCTGTTATGATGGTTGAATATACACCATCATGGAAACAGTGAAATGCCTGTTTTAGAGACAACAACCTGGTAGATGGATACACATTTAAAGGGCAAGCAGGTGTTTGTTTACGATAATTCTGTTTATTATCAGTTAATTATTACATGAATTAACCTTGCACAGGCTATATAAAGTTTCAATCTGTGGCTGGCAAAAGTTTGAGTAGACAATTTTTGCAGCCTTATATAGCCTATTCGATTCTGGGAATTGTTTGTTTCAAATGAAACAATATTGAATGTAAAGGTATTGTTTTATGTCGGCTGTAGGCTTTCATTAGTTAAGAAGGCTCTTTTTTAAAAGCGATTTGAGTTAATGTGCTGCATTGTGAATTATAAGAGAGGTTTATCATTCTTAGTTCATGGCATTCTTTTATACAAATCTTGAATAGACATGCAGACAAATTAATACAGGGAAGGGGAACACCTATTACCCTCCTACTCTGGAGTCATAAAAACAATTTAAATATATACTTTTTTTGGCGGGTCACGGATCGGCTCTCTGAATAATTCTATGCGGTTGGTTCGGGTTGTGGAGAAAAATCTGTCCTGATGTCAAATATCGGTTGGAGCTAGGAATTGATGTGCCTGACCCTTGCAAGATTGCAGTAAATGATCCACAGGAGTTGTATTATAATATCCTTTTGACTTGCAATACTGGTATCACAATGTGAAAGCTTACTGGTCCCAAGTTTCTCAGCAAAAAAAACGCCCATTTATTTGTTGTTGTTGTTAGTTACAGTTAAGTATTTAAGTGTTGCTCCGTGCACTGCAGTGGTTCAGTATTGACCAGATAAGACCACGCTATGGTTGCATTTTCTGCCTCCCTTGCCGCTTCCCTCAACATCTTCAACAAAACTTAAGAATGTCATTTTTAAGATTTGAATATTTAAAAATGTACCGAATGTAATAATCAGCTTTATATGGTGAATTTTATTCTGACATACGTTTTTTGTTTGTACCTTTTTTGGGGTGACATTTGAGTTGTTTTTTTGAAAGTCAGTCATTTTCTATGAGACTTTTTCAATTAATAAGATTTTTTTTTGTGCTTCCTGGACTGGACAGGAATTTAAACAGAATTGACCCCAACCCTGTTTTTCCAGCCTGGTCACTAAGCAGAATATAGCTATTTAAACTGGAGACAACAATGACATCATACAGGAAACCTCACCATATCACTCATTGGGAGAGGTCTATATCAGTTATCACCTTGCCCTGTGCAATCAATCACTGGCAAGGTCATTACACTTCAAATCACAAGTGTTGCTGTTTCTTTTTATATTATGTACAGTGGGGAGAACAAGTATTTGATACTCTGCCGATTTTGCAGGTTTTCCTACTTACAAAGCATGTAGAGGTCTGTAATTTTTTATCGTAGGTACACTTCAACTGTGAGAGACGGAATCTAAAACAAAAATCCAGAAAATCACATTGTATGATTTTTAAGTAATTAATTTGCATTTTATTGCATGACATAAGTATTTGATCACCTACCAACCAGTAAGAATTCCGGTTCTCACAGACCTGTTCGTTTTTCTTTAAGAAGCCCTCCTGTTCTCCACTCATTACCTGTATTAACTGCACCTGTTTGTACTCGTTCCCCTGTATAAAAAGACACCTGTTGTTAAGGTTTTCTTCTGTTGAAGGAGAGGCGGACCAAAACGCAGCGTGGTTATTTTGATACATCTTTAATAAAGATGACAATAGAACAATATACAAAAACAAGAAACGTGAAAAACCGAAAACAGCCCTATCTGGTGTAACAATCACCCACAAAACCCAACACCAAACAGGCTACCTAAATATGGTTCCCAATCAGAGACAATGACTAACACCTGCCTCTGATTGAGAACCATATCAGGCCAAACACAGAAACAGACAAACTAGACACACAACATAGAATGCCCACTCAGATCACACCCTGACCAAACAAAACATAGAAACATACAAAGCAAACTATGGTCAGGGTGTGACACCTGTCCACATACTCAATCAAACAGACTCAAACCTCTCCACAATGGCCAAGACCAGAGAGCTGTGTAAGGACATCAGGGATAAAATTGTAGATCTGCACAAGGCTGGGATGGGCTACAGGACAATAGGCAAGCAGCTTGGTGAGACGGCAACAACTGTTGGCGCAATTATTAGAAAATGGAAGAAGTTCAAGATGACAGTCAATCACCCTCGGTCTGGAGCTCCATGCAAGATCTCACCCTGTGGGGCATCAATGATCATGAGGAAGGTGAGGGATCAGCCCAGAACTACACGGCAGGACCTGATCAAAGACCTGAAGAGAGCTGCGACCACAGTCTCAAAGAAAACCATTGGTAGCACACTACACCGTCATGGATTAAAATCCTGCAGCGCACGCAAGGTCCCCCTGCTCAAGCCAGCGCATTTCCAGGCCCGTCTGAAGTTTGCCAATGACCATCTGGATGATCCAGAGGAGGAATGGGAGAAGGTCATGTGGTCTGATGAGACAAAAATAGAGCTTTTTGGTCTAAACTCCACTCGCTGTGTTTGGAGGAAGAAGGATGAGTACAACCCCAAGAACACCATCCCAACCGTGAAGCATGTAGGTGGAAACATCATTCTTTGGGGATGCTTTTCTGCAAAGGGGACCGGACGACTGCACCTTATTGAGGGGAGGATGGATGGGGCCATGTATCGCACGATCTTGGCCAACAACCTCCTTCCCTCAGTAAGAGCATTGAAGATGGGTCGTGGCTGGGTCTTCCAGCATGACAACGACCCGAAACACACAGCCAGGGCAACTAAGGAGTGGCTCCGTAAGAAGCATCTCAAGGTCCTGGAGTGGCCTAGCCAGTCTCCAGACCTGAACCCAATAGAAAATCTTTGGAGGGAGCTGAAAGTCTGTATTGCCCAGCGACAGCCCCGAAACCTGAAGGATCTGGAGAAGGTCTGTATGGAGGAGTGGGCCAAAATCCCTGCTGCAGTGTGTGCAAACCTGGTCAAGAACTACAGGAAACGTATGATCTCTGTAATTGCAAACAAAGGTTTCTGTACCAAATATTAAGTTCTGCTTTTCTGATGCATCAACTACTTATGTCATGCAATAAAATGCAAATGAATTACTAAAAAAATCAAACAATTTTTGTTTTAGATTTCGTCTCTTACAGTTGAAGTGTACCTATGATAAAAATGACAGACCTCTACATGCTTTGTAAGTAGGAAAACCTGCAAAATCGGCAGTGTATCAAATACTTGTTCTCCCCACTGTATATATACAGTGCCTTCAGAAAGTATTCATGCCCCTTGACTTATGCCACATTCTGTTACAGCCTGAATTCAAAATGGATTTTCTCACCCATCTACACACAATACCCCATAATGACATTTTTTTTTTAAACGTATCACATTTATTTCAAATAAAATACATAAATATCTCATTTACATAAGTATTCACAACCCTGAGTCAATACTTTGTAATCGCTGCCAAAGTTGCTTCTACATCTGTCTTTTTTTGGTTAAGTTTCTAAGAGCTTTGCACACTTGGATTGTACAATATTTGCCCATTATTCTTTTTCAAAATCTTCAATCTCTGTCAAGTGTATAGTTGATCATCTCTAGACAACTATTTTAAAGTCTTGCCATTGTTTTTCAAGACGATTTAAGTCAAAACTGTAACTAGGCCACAGAAGCATTCAAATATATCTTGTTAAGCAACTCTAGTATAGATTTGGCCTTTGAGGTATTGTCCTGCTAAAAGGTGAATTTGTCTGCCAAGTTTTCCTCTAGAATTTTCCCTTTGCTTATAGATGTATTTCTCTTACTTTTATCCCCCCAAAACTCCCTAGTCCTTGCCAATGACAAGCATACCCATAATGTGATGCAGCCACCACCATGCTTGAAAATATGAAGTGGTAATTGGATTTGCCCCTAATGTAATGCTTTGTATTTAGGACAAAAAGTTAATTTCTTTGCTACATTTTTTGCAGTATTATTGCAAACAGGATGCATGTTTTGGAATATTTTTATTCTGTCCAGGCTTCCTTCTATCCACTCTGTCAGTTAGGTTAGTATTGCGGAGTAACTGACTGGGTGTATTGATGCACCATCCAGAGCCTAATTAATAACTTCACCCCATGCTCAAAGGGATATTCAGTGTCTTCTTTAAAAAATATATATATACACACATCTACCAATCAGTGCCCTTTGCGAGGCATTGAAAAACATCCCTTGAATCTGTGCTTATAATTCACTCCTCGATTGAGGGCCCTTACGATGTGTATGTGTGGGGTAGAGAGATTGGGTAGTTACTCCATTATCATGTCAACCACTATTATTGAACATGGAATGAGTCCGTGCAACTTATTATGCGATTTGTTAAGCACATTTTTATTCCTTAACTTATTTAGGCTTGCCAAAACAAAAGGGTTAAATATTTATTGATTCAAGACATTTCGGCTTTTAATTTTGCAATAATTTCTAATATTTTCTACAAACAAAATTCCACGTTGACATTATGGGGTATGGAGTACCACAGTATGTGTTAAAATACCAATAAATCCTAGTGGTCAAACAGGGAAATGGTTCCAATCGTTTCTCCACCATTCATTTTTCCCATAGGGGATTTTGGAAACACTCCAAATAAAGGGCCTGTGTTTCGTGTAGGCTTACCCTGGCGTGACATTTTATTAACCATGTAAATCTCTCTCTGACAAAGTGACATTTATAAATATATATTTACCCCTCAAAATGAAATCATTTGCTGCTAATGTGGCTATCATAAAGGATGCCATGATGATCTGGATTGAAACTGCGAAATCGAGGCAAAGGTAAAAATCTCTGGATTAACCATCTAATGCTAGCTAGGTATAGTAATGAATAAATAGGCTACATTTCTTTAAATGGACAATAAATTGACACAATACCTGTCAGCAAAAGTATCAGTTATAGATGACGCTCGGGAGTTTTGCGTGATGTCTACTTTTATGCTAATTGGCATTTTTGAATCTGAGAGTAAGTAGAGCCGGATGTATTGATGAATGTCACCTCGTCCGAGAGATTTACATGGTTATCAAAACGTTATGCCAGGGTAAGCTTACACGTTTCAAAAGTGAATGATGGAAACATTATTGGAACCTGTTTTGACAGCTAGGTTTTATGGGTATTATGACACCTCCACTGTGGTGCCCTATTGTGTGTAGATCAGTGACACAACCTCAATTGAATCAATTTTAAATTCAGGCTGTAACAATATTTGGTAAGAGTGAAGCATTGTGGATACTTTCTGAAGGCATTGTATATACGTCTGTGTGTGTGTGTATATATAGACTTTGTCCTATCTGCGACTTGTTAATAAATACATTGGCCCTTTGGTCGCTTGGTAAGGTGATTGATGGATGGTGTGTGTTTATTTGTTTTGTTTGTTTTTGGTTAAAACATAAAGAACTGTCAATGGGTGGTCTAGTGTGCAGGCCTTACTTAGGTTACAAGGCCCTGGTGTTCTTTCCTGTTCTGCAGCCCCCATACTATAGCTGTGTCCATTATTCTTTTATAGAGATTAGACTCCACAGGAAACATACTGTTAAGATTTTTTTTAGCATTGGTCATTGGTCTAAGCCTGGAGCAGGATTTCCTGATTCCTGCTACCTGCTGAGAGCCCTTTCCACTACTTCCTCTTGCACACTTTCTCTCTCTTCTTCACCTGCCAAACCCTTATGAAGATCTAGTTTCATTGTACAGTTGTGGCCAAAAGTTTTGAGAATGACACAAATATTCATTTTCACAAAGTCTGCTGCCTCAGTTTGTCTGATGGCAATTTGCATATACTCCAGAATGTTTTGAAGAGTGATCAGATGAATTGCAATTAATTGCAAAGTCCCTCTTTGCCATGCAAATGAACTGAATCCCCCCAAAAAACCTTTCCGCTGCATTTCAGCCCTGCCACAAAAGGACCAGCTAACATCATGTCAGTGATTCTCTCGTTAACACGGGTGTGAGTGTTGATGAGGACAAGGCTGGAGATCACTCTGTCATGCTGATTGAGTTTGAATAACAGACTGGAAGCTTCAAAAGGAGGGTGGTGCTTGGAATCCTTGTTCTTCCTCTGTCAACCATGGTTACCTGCAAGGAAACATGTGCCGTCATTATTGCTTTGCACAAAAAGGGCTTCACAGGCAAGGATATTGCTGCCAGTAAGTTTGAACCTAAATCAACCATTTATCAGATCATCAAGAACTTCAAGGAGAGCGGTTCAATTGTTGTGAAGAAGGCTTCAGGGTGCCCAAGAAAGTCCAGCAAGCACTAGAACAGTTTCCTATAGTTGATTAATGTCAAACCTCGAGGCGGGTGGACAAACAAAAACCCACAAATTCTGACAAACTCAAAGCATTGATTATGCAAGAATGGGCTGCCATCAGTCAGGATGTGGCCCAGACGTTAATTGACAGCATGCCAGGGTGGATTGCAGAGGTCTTGAAAAAGAAGGGTCAACACAGCAAATACTGACTCTTTGCATTAACTTCATGTAATTGTCAATAAAAGCCTTTGACACTTCTGAAATGCTTGTAATTATACTTCATTATTCCATAGTAACATCTGACAAAAATATCTAAAGACACTGAAGCAGCAAACTTTGTGGAAGTTAATATTTGTGTCATTTTCAAAACTTTAGGCCACGACTGTAGTGGCCCAGAGGGACCCATCCAAACCAGGACACCGACTGTTGTAAGGATACTCTTAAGATGCGCGCACACACAAATGATCTGGCACACATACATTGCCTATTGAAAGTCAACCCACCTCTTGCACAGTCTTCACATTTTGCTGCCTTACAATTCAATCTAAAAAAGGATTAAATCCGATCGTACCGATCTACACAACCTACTCCACATTTACAAAGTGAAAAATTGTCTTGATTGCATGTCTTCACACCCCAGAGTTTACACTTGGTGGAAGCGCCTTACAGCTGTGAATCATTTTTAATAAGATTATGCAAACTTTGCACAACTCTTAGGGCAACATACAGTGCCCTCTGTAATTATTGGGACAGTGAATCATTTTTTTCTTCTTTTGCCACTATACTCAAAAGTTTTTGGATTTAAAATCAAACAATGACTGAAGTTAAAGTGCAGACTGTCAGCTTTAATTTGAGGGTATTTTCATCCATATTGGGTGAACTAGAATTTACTGTACTTTTTGTACATAGTCCCCCCCATTTTAGGGGAGCAAAAGTATTGGGACAAATTCATTTGTGTATTAAAGTAGTAAAATGTCCCACATTCATAGCACGCAATGACTACATCAAGCTTGTGACTACAAATTTGTTGGAAGCCTTTTCTCTGTTTTGGTTGAGTTTTAGATTATTTTGTGCCCCATAGATATGAATGGTAAATAATGTTTTGTGCCTTTTTGGAGTCATGTTTATTGTAAATAAGAATATAATGTTTCTAAACACTTCAACGTTAATGTGGATGCTACAATGATTATGGAAAGTCCTGAATGAATTGGGAACAATAAGTGAGAAAGTTAGACAAATATCCGTAATCATGGTAGCATCCATTAGTTAATGTAGACGTGTTTAGAAACATTCTATTCTTATTTCTTGTAGTCATTGCGTGCTATGAATATGGGACCAAATATTACACTTTTGACTACTTTAATATACAAGTGAATTTGTCCCGACACTGTTGGTCCCATGAAATGGGGGGCGAGGGGAACAGTACAAAAATGTAATTTCTAAATGGTTAAACCGATGTTACGGATACAAGTATCCTGTGTGTTTCTTTTCTCTCCTTCTCCCCTCACAGGTGAAAATCATCACTCCCCAATCAGTCAACAATCCAATCATCAATCAGAAGACACACCTCCTCCTGTTTCCTACCCTATCACAGTTCCTTCCCCATGGTTTAAAAACCCCATTTTGTTTGCTCTGGAGCTCAATCTCTTTGTAATGCCATGTTGGTAGATCTCTGTTCTTCATAGATTTCAGTAGCTCAATCTCTTTGTAAATGCCATGTCTGTAGCTCTCTGTGTTTCACTCTCTCTTTGTGTCTTAAACCTCTCTTTTGTTTGAGCACCTCCAAATCACTTTGTCATCTCCTGTGAGTATTGTTTTTGCTTATGGTGTTTACTGGTGGGAAAAGGGGAAACCAAGACAAGTCGCCCATGGGCATACACTACCCGTAGGTAAACTTTGTTAAAAACACTAGTTAGAACTGGGCGGACCACCCACTGTATTTTTGGTTAGTTAGCTGTTGTTAAAGTAGGCTAGTCTAGCTTAGGGGTGTTTTTGCATATTTGTTTCTTTCCTTGGGTCCAGCTCAGCCCCTTTTCCTGCTCCCCCCATTACCGTGTTTATAAATAAACCCTGAGTTTGACGGTATTATTTCAGTTGTCGTGGTTATTTCGTTCACACTTTGTCACAGCTATAATTTGCATGAGATATGTTACGGGTCTCATTACCATCCCCCCTAGACTGTCGGGCCAAAAGGGATTCGTAACAACCGATATGGATGAAAATACCCTCAAATTAAAGCTGACCATATACATTTTAACCTCCATAGTCATTGTTTGATTTCAAATCCAAACTTTTGTAGTATTGAGCCAAAATATATATTTTTTTTTTTGTCAAAATTGCACAAACTCAGTGAATTTGGTTGGGAATTATTAGTCAAGTTTCCATTGACCCAGGTTTATTCGACAAAAGCGATGTCGCAGAATCATTGCGTCATGGAATGGAAACGGCAGTTATAGGGGACATTTTCTAAATATCAACAAAAATGTTATCTGGTCGAAGGGTGGATTTTACTTTTGTAAAACTTCACTGCAAATAAATATGGAAATTGTTTCTCAAATAAATGATTGCCAAATCATTTTTAAGGTACGCGAGGCACGTCATCACGTAACTAAAGCTCCACGCCACATTATTTGCTAATTCTACTGCCTGCAAAAACTTTTTTTTCAACTAAAACTCTTTCTTTGCAAGACACGGATTGTCCTGACTTTAATAAACTCCTGAATTGCTTTTCTGGTTGACTGGCAAGTTTCACCATCCAATTATTTCAGATCTACAGGATTGCATGTTTCACCATGGCACAGACTTTGGCGAAAAGTTGGCACATGAGAATTATTAGTGAAAGAGAATGACCCCGGCTCTACATATTTTACTGGTTTGTTACTCACTGACCCTGCCCCCGGTTAAAGGGGAATAAAGTAGCCCAAGAGTTAAAACACAAGGAAGAGGAACATGGGGATGGAAAGTGGGAGAGGTAGTGGAATGATAGTGGTTTTGGAACAGAGGTAATGAACACACTGTTCATAATACACTGCTCAAAATAAAGGGAACACTTAAACAACACAATGTAACTCCAAGTCAATCACACTTCTGTGAAATCAAACTGTCCACTTAGGACGCAACACTGATTGACAATACATTTCACATGCTGTTGTGCAAATGGAATAGACAACAGGTGGAAATTATAGGCAATTAGCAAGACACCCCCAATAAAGGAGTGGTTCTGCAGGTGGTGACCACAGACCACTTCTCAGTTCCTATGCTTCCTGGCTGATGTTTTGGTCACTTTTGAATGCTGGCGGTGCTTTCACTCTAGTGGTAGCATGAGACGGAGTCTACAACCCACACAAGTGGCTCAGGCAGTGTAGCTCATCCAGGATGGCACATCAATGCGAGCTGTGGCAAGAAGGTTTGCTGTGTCTGTCAGCGTAGTGTCCAGAGCATGGAGGCACTACAAGGAGACAGGCCAGTACATCAGGAGACGTGGAGGAGGTCGTAGGAGGCCAACAACCCAGCAGCAGGACCGCTACCTCCGCCTTTGCGCAAGGAGGAGCAGGGGGAGCACTGCCAGAGCCCTGCAAAATTACCTCCAGCAGGCCACAAATGTGCATGTGTCTGCTCAAACGGTCAGAAACAGACTCCATGAGGGTGGTATGAGGGCCCGATGTCCACAGGTGGGGGTTGTGCACTTGCCAGAGAACACCAAGATTGGCAAATTCGCCACTGGCGCCCTATGCTCTTCACAGATGAAAGCAGGTTCACACTGAGCACACGTGACAGATGTGACAGAGTCTGGAGACGCCGTGGAGAACATTCTGCTGCCTGCAACATCCTCCAGCATGACCGGTTTGGCGGTGGGTCAGTCATGGTGTGGGGTGGCATTTCTTTGGCAGGCCGCACAGCCCTCCATGTGCTCGCCAGAGGTAGCCTGACTGCCATTAGGTACCGAGATGAGATCCTCAGACCCCTTGTGAGACCATATGCTGGTGCGGTTGGCCCTGGGTTCCTCCTAATGCAAGACAATGCTAGACCTCATGTGGCTGGAGTGTGTCAGCAGTTCCTGCAAGAGGAAGGCTTTGATGCTATGGACTGGCCCGCCCGTTCCCCAGACCTGAATCCAATTGAGCACATCTGGGACATCATGTCTCGCTCCATCCACCAACGCCACGTTGTACCACAGACTGTCCAGGAGTTGGCGGATGCTTTAGTCCAGGTCTGGGAGGAGATCCCTCAGGAGACCATCCGCCACCTCATCAGGAGCATGCCCAGGCGTTGAAGGGAGGTCATACAGGCACGTGGAGGCCACACACACTACCGAGCCTCATTTTGACTTGTTTTAAGGACATTACATCAAAGTTGGATCAGCCTGTAGTGTGGTTTTCCACTTTAATTTTGAGTGTGACTCCAAATCTAGACCTCCATGGGTTGATACATTTGATTTTTATTGATCATTTTTGTGATTTTGTTGTCAGCACATTCAACTATGTAAAGAAAAATGCATTTCATAAGAATATTTCATTCATTCAGATCTAGGATGTGTTATTTTAGTGTTCTCTTTATTTTTTTGAGCTGTGTACTGTAACTGATAGCACAGGTAGTGCAACAAGGCAATTGAGAGCATCCTGTCGGGCTGTATCATTGTCTGGTAGGGCAACTGCAACACTAACAACCGCAGGGTCTCCAGAGGGTGGTGTGGTCTGCACAATGCATCACAGGGGGCAAACTACCTGCCCTCCAGGACACCTACAGCATCCGATGTCACAGGAATGCCATAATGATCAAGGACAACAACCTGTTCACCCCCCTATCATCCAGAAGGGGAGGTCCGTACAGGTGCATCAAAGCTGAGATCGAGACAGAAGCTGCACGCACACCATCCCACAAGTCCGGAGATGTGAGTCCAGTTGTTGATGGGCAGAGACAGAGATGTTGCTCTCTGTCACTGCTTGAGGGAGACTGCAAGTATTGTGTGACGTGCAGAGTCAAGAGGATGTGCAGATGTCCCGCCCCCTAGTAACCTCCTTAGCAACCTATCTGGGCACAGTTCAAACAGGTCAGAGAGTTTGAGAGGCAGGTTTATGGTACCCCCTAGACTCTCAGTCGCCAGTGGTCATAGGGGATGGGGAGTGCAGTGTGCAGCTCAGTTGTGAGGTGCTAATAATAGTCGCTGGCAGGGACTTTGTAATAGCCACCCCTAAATATGAGCAGCATATTTACAAAATAAGGAATTCCCTGCTGGAATGTCAGTCTAGAGCCCGCTGGGTCCAAGGCAGGTCCGGCCACCCCATCAGAGGCGGGCAAGGAGAAGCCAGGTTCAGAGTGCTGAGGGCATCCATAGGGTGCCGAGGGGTGGCTCCCCCACAGAGGTGGGCCAGACCCCCAGGAGGGCCCCCGTGTCCAGGGCCGGGGAGGAGAGCAGGCCCAGAAGCAGCTGCTCCCCAACTGAGGCAGGCCAGGCCCCAGCAGCGGAGAGCAGGTGTGGGCGGTGTTTCCCCCACAGAGGCGGGCTGTGCCACAACAGAGGAGAGCAGGCATGGCGGTGGCGGTTCCCCAACTGAGCCAGGTAAGTCTCTGGTGCAGGAACCAGAGGAGGGCCTAGGGCAGGCCCCGGAGAAGGCCCAAATGGTAGACCCAGGGCAAGGATCTGATCAGGATGGTGGCTGGTGAGTCCAGGGCAGATAGTGGATTAGTTCGGACCCCAGGGACAGGAATAGGTAGTGCTTCTGGAACACGACACTGGGGGGCGAAGTCTGGGTGGTCAGCCCCAGTCCTATCGGGGTTGAGTCAAGCAGCAGCAGGACCAGGATTGGATCTGGGTCAAGTGGTGCATGCTGGGTAGGGTCCATCTTGGACACCCCGAACGGGACCCAGGGCTGTGTCAGGTGAAGCGGTACTGTCAGTGGCTGTTGACAGTGGTGTGGCTGGGTTCCCCCATGGGCCCAGGTCACCCCTGGACCGGTCATCGGAGGTAGCAGCAGACAGGTACGGTGCTGCTGGAGGGTCCCCTAGTGCAAGGACAGGCAGAGAGTCAGAGGCAGAAACGGCCTCTGTCGCTGGCGACAGCTCGCCAGGTACAGTGCCTTGCGAAAGTATTCGGCCCGCTTGAACTTTGCGACCGTTTGCCACATTTCAGGCTTCAAACATAAAGATATAAAACTGTATTTTTTTGTGAAGAATCAACAACAAGTGGGACACAATCATGAAGTGGAACGACATTTATTGGATATTTCAAACTTTTTTAACAAATCAAAAACTGAAAAATTGGGCGTGCAAAATTATTCAGCCCCCTTAAGTTAATACTTTGTAGCGCCACCTTTTGCTGCGATTACAGCTGTAAGTCGCTTGGGGTATGTCTCTATCAGTTTTGCACATCGAGAGACTGACATTTTTTCCCATTCCTCCTTGCAAAACAGCTCGAGCTCAGTGAGGTTGGATGGAGAGCATTTGTGAACAGCAGTTTTCAGTTCTTTCCACAGATTCTCGATTGGATTCAGGTCTGGACTTTGACTTGGCCATTCTAACACCTGGATATGTTTATTTTTGAACCATTCCATTGTAGATTTTGCTTTATGTTTTGGATCATTGTCTTGTTGGAAGACAAATCTCCGTCCCAGTCTCAGGTCTTTTGCAGACTCCATCAGGTTTTCTTCCAGAATGGTCCTGTATTTGTCTCCATCCATCTTCCCTGATGCTGCCACCACCATGTTTGACAGTGGGGATGGTGTGTTCAGCTGTGTTGCTTTTACACCAAACATAACATTTTGCATTGCTGCCAAAAAGTTCAATTTTTGTTTCATCTGACCAGAGCACCTTCTTCCACATGTTTGGTGTGTCTCCCAGGTGGCTTGTGGCAAACTTTAAACAACACTTTTTATGGATATCTTTAAGAAATGGCTTTCTTCTTGCCACTCTTCCATAAAGGCCAGATTTGTGCAATATACGACTGATTGTTGTCCTATGGACAGTGTCTCCCACCTCAGCTGTAGATCTCTGCAGTTCATCCAGAGTGATCATGGGCCTCTTGGCTGCATCTCTGATCAGTCTTCTCCTTGCATGAGCTGAAAGTTTAGAGGGACGGCCAGGTCTTGGTAGATTTGCAGTGGTCTGATACTCCTTCCATTTCAATATTATCGCTTGCACAGTGCTCCTTGGGATGTTTAAAGCTTGGGAAATCTTTTTGTATCCAAATCCAGCTTTAAACTTCTTCACAACAGTATCTCGGACCTGCCTGGTGTGTTCCTTGTTCTTCATGATGCTCTCTGCGCTTTTAACGGACCTCTGAGACTATCACAGTGCAGGTGCATTTATACGGAGACTTGATTACACACAGGTGGATTGTATTTATCATCATTAGTCATTTAGGTCAACATTGGTTCATTCAGAGATCCTCACTGAACTTCTGGAGAGAGTTTGCTGCACTGAAAGTAAAGGGGCTGAATAATTTTGCACGCCCAATTTTTCAGTTTTTGATTTGTTAAAAAAGTTTGAAATATCCAATAAATGTCGTTCCACTTCATGATTGTGTCCCACTTGTTGTTGATTCTTCACAAAAAAAATACAGTTTTATATCTTTATGTTTGAAGCCTGAAATGTGGCAAAAGGTCAGAAAGTTCAAGGGGGCCGAATACTTTCGCAAGGCACTGTAGCTCTGGCTGGTGATGATCTGGTGGCGGTGAGGAATAGAGTCCAGTCAGCAACATAGGCACACTACCATGTGGCAATGCTGCTGGAATCGCATTGATCGCCCAAGCCAGGGAGGGGGTTCCCCCAGAATCTCCAGCAGTGGAGGGGGGATGGGTAATTACATCTGGTGTGGGCTCAGTCTCCGTAGCAGGCAACTCTTGGGGACCAGCAAGGGCTTTAGGACATGACGTGTCCCTGCCCGGTCTCAGTCACAGTCACACCTGGCAATGGTGCCAGGATCAAAAACACATTCTTGCTGCTGTCCTCCATATGACTGGCTGATGTTCTCCACTGCAACCTGTTGGAGAGGGCTCCGCTGACAGGAAGAATCCCGGGATCTGGTCTTCTGTTGCATAATGCGAAGAACACTGTATATTCTGCTCAATACGGGCAAAACGTGCTTCCTGTGATATTTGCAGCGTTGTCCACGGCGCTGCAACTTCCCAACGTAGAAGAATAATCCACACGCTGGGTTGTTGGGGATGCGACCCCACCTGATCCTGAGCAGTATCCCACAGGTGGAGGAGACGGGCCATAGGGTCCATGCTGCACCGTCGGCAGGTGTGGGGCTCCCATAGACTACACAGAGGGGGTATAATACACATGGTCATAGTTTACTGGATACCCCAGAGCCATACTCCATTGGACAACAGGTTGGCTGTGTGGAAAATACCCTGTGTGGTCTCTGGGCCGCCATATTGTGGCGGTGTCAGCAAAATCACAAATCCGTCTCGAAGGACCATAAAAGATAGCGACCCAGATCTACGTATTTTACTGGTTTGTGACGGGTTAGAGGGGAATAAAGCATGCCAAGAGTTAACAGGAACTTGGTTTAAACACTAAGGAAGATTCACATGAGGATGAAAAGTGGGAGAGGTTATAGAATGATAGTGGAATGGTAGTGCTTCTGAAACAGGAGAGACAGAGGTAATGAACACACTGTACACAATACTATAACTGACAGCACAAGTAGAGCAACAAGACTATTAGAAAGGGAAGGACTGTATGAAAATGTATATGCTACCTGCACATATGACTATACAGCTATCCACAAAGACGGCATCCAGCAATAGTAACAACTAGCTATTAAGAACAATATATACATGTCACACAACTCACTTTGGGCACGCACACATTCCACAAGTCCAGAGATATGAGTGAGTCCAGTTGTTGATGGGCAGAGACAGAGATATTGGTCTTTGCCACTGCTTGAGGGTGACTGCAAGTATTGTGTGACGTGGAGTCAAGAGGATGGGCAGATGTCCGGGCCCCTAGAAAACTATGAGGGCACAGGTCAGACAGGTCAAAGAGCGTTTGAGAAGCAGGTTTATGGTACCCCCTAGACTCTCAGTCTCCAGTTGTGGGGGATGGGGAGTGGAGTGTGCAGCTAGCTCATTGTGGTGAGGTGCTAATAATAGTCACCGGCAGGGAATTTTTTATAATTAGAATATGGCAAATATTAATCAATTATTGCATTCTATCCATGTTGGATTTCACGGGCTACATGAAACGGATAGGTGGGAGGGCATTTAGTCTGTCGCCAATTTATTAATGCGCAATTTGCCTAAGTGGGTAATGGAACAGTAGCGGTGCGTGGGTAAAATCACCAGGGAAGCTAATCCCCCCCAAAAAAGCCATATTACTACCTATGTGTTGTGATTATTGCGTTGTTTTCTATATAACCTGTTAGTGCATATGCCTTGCGACTGTGACATATAGGCCGAGACAATAAGAATACACAGTGGCAGAATAAATTCAACCACACATTTATTTCATTACAAAACCGGAGAGCAACATCTGTCCGGTGAAGTCCACAAATCATATTGCATGTAACAAACAGTTAACATGACCTACATCATGGTCAAGCAAGTTAATGTTTCCGACATTTTCAGGCAACTTAAAAACTATTGATTTAGAACCACGAAGAGTTACCCCAAGTCGCAAAGAAAACTGGAGCTGCCGCCACTATTCCAGCACCATTTAAAATTCAACATTTCAACATCATCGATCTAATCACCCATGCTTAGTCTAATATAGTAACAACTAAAAGATACGAAAAATAATTTTGCCCAACAACGTAAGCTAAATAGGATGTGGCTGTCCATGGTTCTGATTTGTGTGTGTGTGTGTGTGTGTGTGTGTGTGTGTGTGTGTGTGTGTGTGTGTGCAAGTAGAGAAAACATATTGACTCACCCTACTTGTAGAGAAACGCCAATGCCATCCTCTCAGGCCAGGGGCACAATGTATGAATTTATGGTTGGATCAGAATCGGCGTTATAATCGGACTTGTGGTTTTACCTAATTTGGCCAGTAAATCCAAATCCCTATCTCCATCCATGGCTAATTTAGGAAAGGGATTATTTTAGCTTGCTAGCCACTGGAGGAAAACAACACTTAGAGGTGCGGCAATTCAAATTTTTTTCTGTCAATAATGACGGTTAATAATGACATTTGGTCTGAAGCCAAATTCAAACTGGCTTCCCTTTACACTTTTTTTGGTGTGTTCCAGGACCATTCACAGCTGAGCTCGCTCAGTTTAGCTCAATGCTGATATGGCTATTATTATTTATTCATTTTTATCAAGGGAGGCCAAATTATCGCTGGCTTCCCTTGCATTCAATGCTATGGGCGGCAAAGATGTCATACTCTTTCTGACCAGGCTATACATACTGAGACAGAGGCGCTGTTTCGTTCGGTCTGATGCTTACTCCAGTGAGATACATTCAACCTCTTGCGAATTGAAGGACATTTATGAAACACAGAGGAAACTAAATTCTTATATATTTTTTTCTTGGTACATTTTTTGAGGAAGGCAGGCTTCCCTTGGCATCCATGAATACACAACACAACACTGTAATGGAAACACTTCAACCACTTTTATTCGACACTGCAGGATTTATCTAAACGTTTTTTGTGATGTCATTACGTCCAGCTGTTTTTACTGACACAATAAATGGTTAAACATTTGTTATTTAACTAGGCAAGTCAGTTAGAAACAAATTCTTATTTACAATGACAGCCTACCGGAGAACAGTGGGTTAAATATCTTGTTCAGAAACACAGATGTTTATCTTGTCAGCTCGGGGATTCGATCCAGTAATCTTTCAGTTACTGGCCCAACACTCTAACCACCTGCCGCCCCAGGTTAAATGTAAACGCACTGTAGCAGGCAATGTGAAGTCTCTACTTTCTGAAGGCACTGTAAAGTCTGCCCAAGGTGCTTTCCCCTAGTATTAAGTCTGGCGTGTAGACTTTCACTAGGTACTGATCTATGCAAACGGAAGTGGGAGCGAGTGAGAGAAATTACTTCTGCACAGCTGCTGGTGCGGTAAGCGAATTTCGAGTGGGGGACGCTGGAGCATTTTAAAAGGCCAGTGGGGGTGTTCCATCCTGCCGTTGAAAGGGTGCCAGCAACACCGGGCCCATTACACGCGGCTGGCCACTAACACGCCGCTCTCACGGCTCTGTTGGCTCTGAGTCAACAGACTTTACTATCACCACGGCTCACCCCAACCACGCTCTGCCTCCCGGGTGGCGAATATGTGCGGCCTGCGGCCCTTCAGCGGACTCCCCTTTTATTCCCGGCGACAGGTTCTGCACTCCACCTCCTCTCCGTGGGCTTGGAATGGGAAGGGTGTGACCCCCTGGGCCGAAACCTAAACTCCTCGTAAATGTCGAGGACGTGTGAAAGGGAAAGAAGGCACGCACACACAGACAGGAGAACAACATCCGCCTTTCACTCTGTTTACTTTAGATAGGGTAAACTGAGACAATGGAGAACACCCTCTCTGTCCTTGTTTTCTCACTCTCTGACCCGCGCTGTCCCTCTTTTTACCCATCCCTCTCTTCGGTCCATGGCATTTGGGGACATAATCGGTGTCAGGTTTATGGCTTTTTTTAATACTGGATCGATAATGTGATAAACGATCTTCAGAAAACGTTTATATATATACGCTATTCAAAAGTTTGGGGTCACTTAGAAATGTCCTTGTTTTTTATAGAAAATCACTTTTTTTTGTCCATTTAAAATAACATAAAATTGATCAGAAATACAGTGTAGACATTGCTAATGTTGTAAATGGCTACTGCAGCTAGATTTGTAATGGAATATCTACATAGGTGTACAGAGGCCCATTATCAGCAACCATCACTCCTGTGTTCCAATGGCACGTTGTGTTAGCTAATCCACAAATGCTGGAGCATCAGCATTTGTGGGTTCGAATACAGGCTCAAAATGACCAGAAACAAAGAACTTTCTTCTGAAACCCATCAGTCTATTCTTGTACTGTGAAATGAAGGCTAATCCATGCAAGAAATTGCTAAGAAACTGAAGGTATTGTACAACACTGTGTACTACTCCCTTCACAGAACAGCGCAAACTGGCTCTAACCAGAATAGAAAGAGGAGTGGGAGGCCCCGTGCACAACTGAGCAAGAGGAAAAGTACATTAGAGTGTCTAGTATGAGAAACAGACAAGTCCTCAACTGGAAGCTTCATTAAATAGAACCCGCAAAACTTCAACAGTGAAGAGGCGACTCCGGGATGTTGGCCTTCTATGTCTAATGTCCATTGCTCGTGTTTCTTGGCCCAAGCAAGTCTCTTCTTATTATTATTGGTGTCCTTTAGTAGTGGTTTCTTTGCAGAAATTTGGCCATGAAGGCCTGATTCACACAGTCTCCTCTGAACAGTTGATGTTGAGATGTGTCTGTTACTTGAAATCCATGAAGCATTTATTTGGGCTGGAGTTTCTGAGGCTGGTAATGAACTTATCCTCTGCAGCAGAGGTAACTCTGGGTCTTCCATTCCTGTGGCGGTCCTCATGAGAGCCAGTTTTATCATAGCGCTTGATGTTTTTTTGCGACTGCACTTGAAGACATTTTCAAAGTTCTTAACATTTTCCGTATTGACTGACCTTCATGTCTTAAAGTAATGATGGACTGTTGTTTCTCTTTGCTTTTTTGAGCTGTTCTTGCCATAATATGGACTTGGTCTTTTACCAAATAGGGCTATTTTCTGTATACCACCACTACCTTGTCACAACACAACTGATTGGCTCAAATGCATTAAGAAGGAAATAAATTTCACAAATGAACTTTTAACAAGGCACAACTGTTAATTGAAATGCACTCCAGGTGACTACCTCGTGAAGCTAGTTGAGAGAAATCCAAGAGTGTGCAAAGCTGTCATCAAGGCAAAGGGTGGCTATTTGATGAATCTCAAATATAATATATATATAGATCTGTTTAACACTTTTTTGGCTACTACATGATTCCATATGTGTTATTTCATAGTTTTGATGTCTTCACTAGTATTCTACAATTTAGAAAAAAGTAAAAATTAAGAAAAACCTTTGAATGAGTCGGTGTTCTAAAACTTTTGACCAGTAGTGTATATGTCAGTAAGCGTCAGCAAAAAGCATAATTCAATTGTTGCCAGCAGCACAGCTAGTCACCAACGCTCTGGATAACATGAAAACAGCCTAAAATTGTCAGTGAGATGTTCTGTCATTGTTTCTGGAAGTAGCTAGCAAGCTAGCTAACGTTAGCCAGTTAGCTTTTGTGCTTGACTGCCGTTGTGAGGTCAGAACGCTCAGATCAACCCTTCTCCTGGGCCAGAGCGTCCAGTGTGTGCTCTGAACACTCTGAGAGCTAAACGCTCTGAATTTACGAACTTCCAGAGCACACTCTGGCCCTCCAGAGTGAATTTTATGAGCACACCCTCAAATGGCAACAACGGGAACCCTTCAGAAGCAGATAGATTAACATCTGGAATAGCAGCCTTCTGGTATCATCTGTCATTACTGGAACATTTTCTAATTACAATTGCGGTGGTTAAAGTGCTACCAAGGCTTATAAACAACTTAACAGGCTTATGGGGAAAACAAAAATAAACACTAAGTGACAAACCCCTTGACTTTTTCCGCATTGAATTTAAAATTGATTAAATTGAGATAATGTGACACACTCCATAATGTCAAAGTGGGAAAGGAAAATCTTTATTTAACTCTGCAAGTAAGTTAAGAACAAATTCTTATTTACAATGACAGCCTACCGGAGAACAGTGGGTTAACTGCCTTGTTCAGGGGTAGAACAACAGATTTTTACCTTGTCAACTTGGGGATTTGATCCCGCCACCTTTTGGTTACTGGCCCAACGCTCTAACCACTAAGCTACCTGCCACCCCAAAATGTTGCAAGCCCAAATATGTTCAGGAGTAAAAATGTGCTTAACAAGTCACATAATAAATTGCTTGGACTCACTTTGTGTGCAATAATAGTGTTTAACATGATTTTTAAATGACTACCCCATCTTTGTACCTCACACATACAATCTGTAAGGTCCCTCAGTCGAGCAGTGAATTTCAAGCACAGATTTAACCACAAAGACCAGGGAGGTTTTCTAGTGGTTCACAAAAAAGGCACCTATTGGTATAAAACTAAAAAAATAGACATTGAATATACCTTTGAGCATGGTGCGGTTAATTACACTTTGGATGGTGTATCAATCCACCCAGTCACTATAGATACAGGCTCCCTTCTTAACTCAGTTGCCGGAGAGGAAGGAAACCACTCAGAGATTTCACCATGAGGCCAATGGGGATTTTAAAACAGTTACAGAGTTGAATGACTGTGATAAGAGATAACGTACAGTAGGATGGATCAACAACATTGTAGTTACTCAACAATGCTAACATAAATGACAGAGTGAAAATAAGGAAACTTAAACATAATACACATATTCCAAAACATGCATCCTGTTTGCAATAAGGCACTAAAGTAAAACAATGTGGCAAAGACATTAACTTTTTGTCCTGAATACAAAGTGTTGTGTTGGATTTGCCCCAAACCTAACACATTACTGAGCACCGCTCTTCATATTTTTTGCATCATGTTATGGGTATGTTTGTCATCGGCAAGGACCAGAGAGATGTTTAGGATAAAAAATAAATAGATCTAAGCACAGGCAAAATCCTAGAGGAAAAACTAATTCAGTCTGCTTTCCAACAGACACTGGAAGACAAATTCACCATTCAGCAGGACAATTACCTAAACCACAAGGCCAAATAAATAGTCACTACTTACCCAGATAACATTGAATGTTCTTGAGTGGCCTAGTTACAGTTTTGACTTAAATTGGCTTGAAAATCTATGGCAAGACTTGAAAATGGCTTTCTAGAAATGATCAACAGCCAACTTGACAAAATAATGGGCAGATATTGTACAATGTAGGTGTGCAAAGCTCTTAGAGACTTACCCAGAAAGACTCACAGCCGTAATCACTGCCAAAGGTGATTCTAACATGTATTGACACAAGGGGTTGAGTACTTATCTAATCAAGATATATTCATATTTTCCATACATTCCTTAAGAATGTTCAAATGTTTTTATTCACTTTGACATTACAGAGTATTTTGTGTAGATTGTTGACAGAAATTACAATTTAAATCCATTTTAATCCACTTTGTAACACAACAAAATGTGGAATAGGTTAAGGGTTGGGAATACTTTCTGAAGGCACTGTAAGCGGTGGTTGTTGACTGTTTGCATAAACACTGCCAAAACAAGCCTTGAGAGACCATTCATGAAATGAAAATCCCCAAAATATTTTCTGGGAAATGTTCAATTCATGATTTATTTCATAAATTGACAAGCGCTAAAATGGCATTCACCTAAATTTGGACTGTCTTAGTAAAAAAAATATAATGTCATTTAGCAGACGCTCCATAGCGATTTACAGTCATGCATGCATACATTTTATTTAGGGGTGGTCCCGGGAAGCAAACCCACTCTATCCTGGTGGACTTTATATTACCTTGTCCTTCAACCTAGATTTGATGGAGGTCCACTCTTGTAAAGAGAAAAGCGAAAAACAAACTTGCACATGACAGTTGGACAAGACCCAAGGAGGAAAGGCACCTTGGGATGGACGAGGGTGGGGGCAGTGAACGGACCTGTGCACTAGATGAAACTGGAGAAACCCAAAGGGAACCGAACTCTCTTAAAAACTGTCCCTCACATCTGGAGGGTGCACCATACTCCTACCCCCCTCCAACCTTCTCATAATCCCCCCCCCCCCCCCCCCTCATCCGGGACTGGGACAGCCCTCTAGCCTGTCTAGAAACAGGGCGGGACACGGTCAGGTCCGTCTGGTAACCGTGGAAACTGCTCTGGACAGCCGCCTGCTGAGCAGTACAGGTCCTTGAGAACTCTGCGTCTGCTAAGACACATTTTGGTAATAATAAAGTGTCCTGTGTGCGCTGGACTGGAGCGAGAAGCCCTATTAACAGGACAATGGCTTTGCCTTGCAGCTGGCCAGTGACTTACTGGCATAACTACATAACCAACTATTAAGTCATTCAGCTTTTCATCTCGGGCATCTGTTTTAGGTGACTATCTAAGACATTTCATGAAAAGTGTGATGAGGAAATGAGTTTGAAAGTATAAGTAGGCTATGGAAAAAGGCATGTTATACTATATGTGAAGTAGCCTGTCAGATTAAGTGTAGTACAAAGTACGGATTTGTCATTGCAGGTTGAGTCAGTATGTCATATTCATAAGAGGTAAGAAGTAATGTCTGTTTGTATTACACTTTGTATTGTTCCGCAGCCAATTCAGTTGCAGGTAAAAGGTTGGCAGTCATTTAACTTGTCATTTATCCAAAACCTTAGTTGACTACATTTCTCTGACTCGGCTATTCCTGGGAGTACTGGAGGACCCAGGGCTCAGAGTTACTGGCAGAGATTTCACCTATTGACGTTACCGCCTTGTGGGAATGGGAGGAGCAAGGTGACACAGCATATTACGTGAGGTGACATGCAGCATATTATGCCCAAAGTAGTGTTCGGAGTGTGTGTGTGCTTTAGTGTGTGTGTGCTTTAGTGTGTGTGTGTGTTCTTGGTGCCTGCGAGTTTGTTGTCCTTGTGCACATGGGCTTAACTGTGGGTATACACAAAGCTGTGCTGTGAAGTCGCACACAATGCCGCACAAGTTCATTACCGTCTGTCAAAGTGATGGCTTGGTACCCAGTACCGCAGAGAGGGGACTGCTCTTGTCATAAAGCCATGCATTTCAAATCACATTTTTGGTTATTTAAAGGCCCAGTGCAGTCAAAAACATGTTGTTCCTGTGTTTTATATATATTTGGAATAATACTGTGAAATTGGGATTATGACGATAATGCCTCAGAGCTGTTTGAAAAGACTGCCTGAAGTTTCAGTCCGTTTTGGTGGGATGGAGTTTTGGTCTGCCTGGTGACATCACCAGGCAGTAAATTAGTTAATAGACCAATTAGAAAGAGAGTTCCAAACCTCTCTGCTTATCACAGCTAGTTTTTCGTTTTCCCCTCCCCAATCAGACCACTCCCAGACAGTCCTAGCAAAAGTCTTGCTTGAGAAATTGCTCTTCGCAAAGAAGCTATTTTGTTTCCTTTTGACCATTTTAATTTAAAACAATCCCAGTAAGGTACTTAATTGTTGCTCAGATATAATTTGAGATAACATGGTTGCATTGGACCTTTAAGTAGCAATGCCGATGGAACTGATGTCATGGCTGTAAAATAAAGTTGCCAGTGAGAAAACATATATGTAGGCAGCACTTATTGCCAAAGGCATGTTCTAAGAAAACGTTGTCAAGCTCCTCTTCAAAAAGCTTTGAAACTGTCATCCATTCATTTCTGTGTTCTTGTGGTTCATTTTCACTCTTCAGCATTGATGCGGTTTTATGCCTATGGTTTCACATTTCCGTCTCTAACTGTGTGAGGGTCATCCAGAGAAATGTAGTAACCATGTATTGCTTAATCCTCCCCCATCTCCCCTTACCCAGGTTTCCCCTTGCTTGACAGTCCCTCTCTGGCATAGGCACAGAACAGCCCACTTGTTGTTGAACCTGCCGTGAGGTGCTATACACATTCCTGCCTGCCACAGTCAGCTGTGTGTATTGTTACCCAGGTTCTATTTATAGGGGGGCGCGGATCCTCCCCTGCGTTTGTCTCTGCCTTGTGTGTGGGGGAGCGGGGCGCTGTTTGCCCAGGATTTGTGCTCTGCAGGCCCCACTGTTTGCCCAGGAGGGAGTTCCCCCATTGTGCAGGTGCTGGAGGGCTGGCCTGGTAAGGGGGTGGAAGGTGTGGTGGGTTGGGTTGGGGTGCGAGGCCCTGGAGTTGAGGTGCGTGCTGTACGGTGCAACCATAAGCCTGGCCTGAAGTGTGTCAAGCAGGCCCTTTCTGAAGGAATCCCAATCACTGCCTCTGCCCTCAATCCATCCCTCTCGCCATGGGTGACAGTAGCCTTGGTGACACAGTCTGTAAGGGAGGCCCTGTGTGACTATGTAAACATGGAGTGGAGGTTGGCAAACATAAACGAGTGTGTGTGTGTGTCTTGTTGGTTGATGAAGAATGTAAGAAATGCAGTAAAAATTCTCAAGTTTATGGGACTCGGAGCATAAACAACTTGGGAGTCAGTCCGTGGGCGATGAACATGCATCTCCTCGAAATATATGTAGGACTCCTGTTCTTATTTTTTCTCAGAACCTTGTTGTCAATACTGACACACCGACAGGTCTCCAGATCCAAACACAAAAGCAATTAAAATATGACAATTCCAGTGCGCCCTCTCTCCATGAACACAACTATGTTTTAGCTATGTTGAGGGGCAGGAGAAATCACTGCACTCTTACAGCGTCCGTTCTCTCTGGTTTCACAAGACTTTTGACAGGCAGAGCAGCGTGGTGAATATTTAGCCTCCAGTGCTTGTGTATTGTCTGGTGTTTCTGTAGTGTGCGGCAGAATAGACACAAGAGCGGCAAAGGCTGAACATTGGATTTTAAAAAATTGTCCTAGGTGTGTCTGATATTTCCTCAACAAAGATCGATGGGATAGCGTACAATATTTGGAGCTTCTGTAATAGTTGCAAAGTCACCACGTAATGACATGGAGCATGGAGTTTAAATGTTGCAAATGCGTTTATCCTCAGTTGCTGAGAAGTAGATTTTGACGCGCGCAGGGTCTCATCAATAGTCTTTGAACCTGAGGTATACGTGTGAAAAATAACAGGTACCAAAGACAAGAACGGCATCGAGTTCCAAGGTCTGAATGAGAGACACTATAGACAACGTTTCTGTAACAAGGACATAGCCGGTATGCAGTTCTATCCCAAAAAATCGAACGTGTATCTTGGAAATGTTATGTTTTTAAATTTTATTGTGGAACAACCCAGGAATAGCCTAAAGGTTATGAGCGTTCTTGGCGCGTTGTTTACTAATTTCTCAACTCAATGTTTGGAGGCAAGACTGAGCAAGTCCTAAAGGTAAGGGTGAACTTAATATACACGTTATATTGCTTTGTATGTTTAAAAATGGTTTATAATTGTCAATAACAATGCCTGATACATAAGACGATGAGTCTGTAATTTATCATACATGAACTCTCTCTCTCTCTCACACACACTCACAAACAGCAAAGAAAGTGTGTTCATTTAATAACGTTTCTTTGAAATGATAAAGCCTTTGACATTTCTACAGATGTCCCCAACATTAAATAATTAACCGAATGTTCCCACGAGATTTAAGTTAGCCAAAAATGTACTTGCAGTGCCTTTAATTTCAAATTGCCCCTTGCAGGGACAGCGTGCAGCATACATATTTTGGTAATGTGCGTATTTATCTGTACTATTCAACTTTTTACGAAATTAAAATTATATTTATACACCATGTGTTCCTATGCAGGGTGAAACTGAAAGGATTTGGTGGAGAGGAGAAGAGAAAGGCTTGGCCGCATAGAGGGAGGCGCCTTTCGCGCTCTCCTGAAACCAAAGCCTTTGAATTGTTGTTTTTTTGTTCACTTCAGGCAAAGAGGAGATAACCTGAAAAGTTGGACGCTTGAAAATGATGTGCATTTAAAGGACATCATTGTGTGGATTTTCACCGCCAAGACATGCTCCACAGCCGACCAGGAGCACGCTGGGGGAAAGGGTCTGACCTCTCCGGCGTGCGCTCAGACTGGATTTATACGCATGGGATAATCGGTAACGCACAATTTTCCTTTGAATTCTACAAAAAAATATATATATTTGTTTGAGTAGGAAATAATGAATTTAGACTACATGAGGTATTTAATTCATTTAAAACTGATTTTTGATAAATTGATTAAATTCCTATTCCTTTACTTGCGTGTTATGGTACATTGCTGCTATGAAAGCCACATTCCTTACCTGTCATTAGTCATTACCCTTCTCTTAGTGTTTGCTATGCCAACAATTAAATGGCTGGTTTGATGTCAAAGGCTTTATTTTCACAGCAGCTGCTTTTGTCATGTAAAACTCTTTTTGATCACACCTGCCACCTGTTCTGGCCTGACTTGTTGAGTCACCAGATTTTTTTTTATTACATACCTATTGGGAGTATTTTTGTCATAAATGTTTATCTGTTATGCCACAAACTGATTCTGCCTCTGTAAACTGATTGAACACTATCGTCATATTAATAATACAGCCTTTCTAACTTTTCTGATTCAAATCAGTCCTAAAAAAGCTTATTCTGTGTGTAAAGTGAACCTGCCCAATGTAGATTGGCTACAGTATAGGTTATCCTTGACCTGTTCTTGTGCCAATTCCCTGGTAATCTCTTACTCTGAGGAAACAGTGGCAGCTAGGAAGTCTTAGTGTGTGACCCTCTCCAAGGGTGGGCTGCAATCTGAATATCAAAGCATTGTTCACACACGTGCTAATGTTCAGCGTGTACCCCCCCCCCTCAAAGCATGCATACAACCTCACACATACAGACGTATCCATTTCCCCTGATTTCCATTGCCTCCCAGGTGCTAGAGACATTTTTGGTCATTTAGCAGACACTCTTATCCAGAGCAACTTACAGAAGCAATTAGGATTAAGTGCCTTCCTCACAGCCACACCGCCAGATTTTTCACATTGTCAGCTCAGGGATTTGATCCAGTGACCTTTCAGTTACTGGCCCAACACTCTAACAGCTAGGCTACCTACAGTATTAGTCTGCTTTCTTAGTTGACTTTATACTCACCTCTAATGGGAAGGCTGATGCAGTGGCGGCTTTAAGTCTCAGTGTTTCGTCGGGCACTTACTGGACCTCTAGCATCCCAGTAGCACAGTGTAGATTGGGGAGGTCAGGGAACTGGGTCAAATTGTATACGTTTGAAGATGAATTCCAAACTCAAGGTTGCTCATACTGTTAGCTACTCTGCAGTCTGTAGGGAAATCAAGTTCCCACAGAATGAAACACGGGCGATGTCAATCCACCAGCATTGATACGAGTTGCAGAAAGCAAACTCGGAATCAGCAAAAGAGCAGAAAGATGATATTGTCCAACCTTCGATAAAAAGGGCTCTGCTTTTATACGCAAACAATGTTTGTGCGTGCATGTGTGAAGTGAGGCTATTTCACTTCCAGGTAGTATTGTGTGTGTGTGTGTGTGTGTGTGTGTGTGTGTGTGTGTGTGTGTGTGTGTGTGTGTGTGTGTGAGAGCATGAGATCTGTGGTACCTGAGGTATCTCACATTCTCCTGTGATCCTTCCACTGGTTCCACTTTCCCGGGTCAAAGGTCATGGAGGTCTGCAGCCCGGTTAGGGATCAGATCAACTGGACACTCTTTTTTTTCCCTTTTCCTACAACCTCCCTCTGTGTGGCCTGCATGGTCTGTTTAAACAAGCTTGTACTTTATGGGAATGAGAGGGTGTTTTTTGGGTCTGGAGGTGTATTTCACTACATGCTCTCATTTCTACTTCACTTCTCTTTCATTGTTGCATCTTAACATCCGTCTGTATCGCCTCTGGGAGGCGGATGGTTCCATATCAACGTTAAATGCATCAACTTGTTGTATATTTCTTATTACCGGCAAGTAGCTAAACTCAAGTGTTATCAAAGTTCTACTCCCTCCCCCTAGTGGTAAAGCAAATATTAGATCACTTGAAAATGTACAGGGCCTTCAGAAAGTATTCACACCCATTGACTTTTCCCACATTTTCTTGTGTTACAGCCTGTATTTAAAATGTATTACATTTATATATATTTTTTTTTGGGGGGGGGGGGGTCACTGGCCTACACACAATATCCCATAATGTCAAAGTGGAATTATGTTTTTCATTTTATTTAACAAATTAATTAACAATTAAAAGCTGAAATATCTTGGGTATTTGACCCTTTTGTTATGGCAAGCCTAAATAAGTTCAGTAGTAAAAATGTCCTTATCAAGTCCCATAATAAGTAGCATGGACTCATCTCTGTACTCCACTCTCTGTACTCCACTCACTGTACTCCACTCACACTATTATCTGTAAGGTCCCACAGTCAAGCAGGGAATATCAAACACAGATTCAACCACAAAGAAGGGTTGGTAGATGGGTATAAAGAAAACTGGCATTGAATATCCATTTGAGCATGGTGAAGTTATTAATTACACCCAGTCACTACAAAGATACAGGCGTCCTTCCTCAATTGCCGGATAGGAAGGAAACTGCTCAGGGGTTTCACCATGAGGCCAATTACAGAGTTTAATGGCTGTGATGGGAGAAAACTGAGGATGGATCAACAACATTGTAGTTACTCCACAATACTAATCCAATACAACACATTACTGAGTACCACTCTCCATATTTTCAAGCATAGTGGTGGCTGTGTCATATTCTGGGTATGCTTGTAATCGTTAAGGACTGGGGAGTTTTTCAGGATAAAAAAGAAACTGAACGGAGCTAAGCACAGGCAAAATCCTCGAGGAAAACCTGGTTCAGTGTACTTTCCACCAGACACTGGGAGATAAATTCATATTTCAGCAGGACAATAACCTAAAACACATGGCCAGATCTATACTGCAGTTGCATACCAAGAAGACTTCCATTCAGCCACAAGAGCATTAGTGAGGTTGGGAAATGACATTGCGATTAGGCCCGGCGTTCCAATTCATCCCAAAGGTGATCGACGGGATTGAGGTCAGGGCTCTGTGCAAGCCAGTCAAGTTCTTCCACACCAATCTCGACCAAACCATTTCTGTATGGACCTCGCTTTGTGTACGTACGGGGGGCATTGTCATGCTGAAACAGAACAAGGCCTTCCCCAAACTGTTGCCACTAAGTTGGAAACACAGAATCGTGTAGAATGTCATTGTATGCTGTAGCATTGAGATTTCTCTTCACTGGAACAAGAGGCATAGACTGAACCATGAAAAACAGCCCCAGAACATTATTCCTCCTCCACCAAATGTTACAGTTGGCACTATGCATTGGGGCAGATAGCGTTCTCCTGGCATCCACCAAACCCAGATTACTCCGTCAGCCTGCCAGATGGTGAAGCATGATTCATCTCTCCAGGGAATGCGTTTCCACTGCTCCAGAGTCCAACGGCGTCAAGCTTTACATCACTCCAGCTGACGCTTGGTGCACAAAGCGAGGTCCATACAGAAATGGTTTGGTCAAGTTAGGTGTGGAAGAGCTTGCCTGGCTTGCACAGAGCCCTGACCTCAACCCCATCAATCACCTTTGGGATGAATTGGAAACACTTCAGCCGATGCTTGGTATTGTGCATGGTGATCTGAAACTTGTGTGTGGCTGCTTGGCCATGGAAACCCATTTCATGAAGCTCCCGATGAACAGTTCTTGTGCTAACATTGTTTCCAGAGGCTGTTTGGATCTCGGTAGTGAGTGTTGCAACTGAAGACAGATGATTTTTACCCGCTACAGCACTCAGCGGACCTGTTTTGTGAGCTTACGTGGCCTACCACTTTGCGGCTGAGCCGTTGTTGCGCCTAGACGTCTTCTCTTCACAATAACAGCACTTACAGTTGACCAGGGCAGCTCTAGCAGGCCAGAAATTTGACAAACTGACTTGTTGGAAAGGTGGCATCCTATGACGGTGCCATGTTGAAAGTCACTGAGCTCTTCAGTAAGGCCATTCGACTGTCAATCTTTGGTCTATGGAGATTGCAAGGCTGTGTGCGCGATTGTTTTGGACCTGTCAGCAACGGGTGTGGCTGATTTGAAGGGGTGTCCACATACTTTTGCATATATAGTGTATATAGTTCATTTTCAAAACATTTGCAAACATTTCTAAAAACATGTTTTCACGTCGGTATTATGTGTAATTCTGTGAGAAAAATAATCAATTTTGAATTCAGAATTTCTGTAAGGTCTATACTAAATCCACTGTAATAGAGTTCTATTTAGAAGTCTACACAGGGAAGGTTTGTCTGGCTTGCCTTGTCTGTGAGTGTGTAAGTAATGAGAGAGATTGGTTATGCAACCTGGAGTGCCACAGGGCAACCTACCTCAATCTGGAATTGTTTAACGAACTCACTGAGCTACAATACATCTTCTGGGGTAAAGTGAAGGGGGCATGATCTGACCAAAAGGAATTTCGTTTTTTTTTTGTCCACGTTCGCCATTTCTGTCTTACTTTCTTGCAGTTGGGACATACTGCTAAGTATACCAGTATTATACCTGTGTTATTGTACTTAATGTCTATTGCTGATTTGTCGTCGAGCACTTTGGCTCTTCAAGCAGACTTAAATTTAGAACAAAGCGATAGTTACCACAGTTCAAAACACTGATGAAACACGTAGCAAAACTCCTGTTTTTATCGCAAGATCTCACTCTTATAAATTTGCTCTTGAATTCGGGAAGAATGTTAACTAGCGGTGTTTGCACTGCCGTGTTTGTGGCTGCGAGCACTTTTTTTTTGATACAATAAGCTGTATTCTCCCGAAATTGCCGGGTCAGCTTCATTCATCATGGTGTCAAGGGCTCCTTTGAACTACCGGGCCAGCAGGTCATTACCAGAGCCCGTCTGGGGTTCAAGACAAGCGGGCGACACGGAAAAAACGCTCTGCAGGGCGTTTGTTCATCCAGATGCAGTGACGCATTAATGGCCAGCTTTCCCTGGGTCTGGACCACACTCAACTTAATTAGACGAAATGAGACATGGGATGTTGAGGGAAAGGGGAGAGGAGGTTTGGTGGGGTAGGGTTGGGTTGGGGGGGGGTCCTCACAAGGATAGTAAAACAAGGACAATTCGGATAATTAGGGACATTTCGCAGGTTCCTGAGTTTAGGGTTGGGGTTACAATAAGGGTTAGAGTTTTGAGGTGAAGGGTTAGGTTTTGGGTTAGGGTTAGGGTTAAGGTTAGGGTTAGGTTAGGGAAAATATGATTTTGAATGAGAATCAATTTCATTGGTCCCCACAAGGATAGTAAAACAAACGTGTTTGTGTGTTTTAAAAAGAGATGACAACATATTGAGGACAGTTATGTTTTTGCTTTTCATTTTTTGTTGTTGTAGATATCTCTCCATATATTGTCTCCAACATTTTCCTCCTTTCTCACTCTCCCACTCTCCACTCTCACTCTCCCACTCTTTCCTGCTGATGTGACTCCAGCAGATTGTAGCGCTCACAAAACCTGTCATCTGAAATCCTATCCTCTATCGCTGCCATAACACAATTTAATGTGTTCCCATTTAAGGTGAGGTTCACCCAAGTGTTCTTTTTCTGTGACTCCCTCTTAAACGGCATTAATCAGCTTGGAATTTGGGATCTTATAGGGACTAGGGAGTGTGCTAGCAAGAAACAAAGGCAGAACCGTTACATGCAGTGTCTTGGTCATATGAAGTTGTCGTCCATTATTGGTTGCGATGAGGTATCTTCAGAAAACTGTCTGTGAAGGCAGTTGTTTCCATTCACGCAAAGCACAAAGTTCAAATCAATCGAACATTCCAATGACCCAGTGGCCGACTTAGTAGAAAAAAAGGCAGACATTGCTTTTCACATGGAAAACCCCACAGTAGTACATTTCTTTCAGTTAGAATAGAGCCCCACAGTGGAGGTGTTATAATACCCAACAAGGAAATGGTTCCAATCGTTTTTTCACCATTCATTTTTCCCATAGGGGATTCTAGAAACACTTAAAATAAGGGCTGTGTTTTGTGTAGGCTTACCCTGGCGTGACGTTTTGATAACCATTTAAATCTCTCTCGGACCACATGACTTTTATCAATATAGTCGGCTCTATTTACTTAGCATCAAAGTAGACATCATATAAGACTACAAATCCCTACAAGCTCCTTCCTGCTTGTCATCTTTCGCTGACACCTTTGCTAACAGGTATAGTGTAAATTAAAAATTTGCCCTAGAGAGTTCACAGAATTGTAAATTAAAGTAAGTTTAGCCAATTTATTCATCACTAAATGTAGTTAACAGATTGTTAATCCCGAGATGCTCACCGTTGCCTCGATTCGGCAGTGTCATCCAGAGCATCACTGAATTTGTAGTTCTGTATGATAGCCACATTAGCAGCTAAATAGCATTTCATTTTTAGGGGGTAAATACCTTGTCCGAGAGAGATTTACACGTTTATCGAATCAGGTCAGGGTAGGTCTAAACAAAACACAGCCCTTATTTTAAGTGTCTAAAATCCCCTATGAGAAAAATTAGTGGTGGAAAAAACAATTGGGACAATTTCCCGGTTTGACCGCTAGGTCTATGGTACTCTATAGAGCCAAGCAAACTGACCAAAGAACCAATCAGAGCAGTGGGAGTGGCTTAGTACCATTGAGGTTAAGGTTAGGGGTGATATGTCTAATGTCTTTCTGGAGGATACATTTTAACGCCCACCCCTGGACCCTGTTCCTTATAATAAGAGGCTGGAGAGTATGATTTCCCACTCCACAGCATCTCTGAGAGGGACAGGGGTTTAGGCATGAGGGTGAGGGTACTAATCCGCCCATGCTACTTCAAACACTTGGTTCCCCAGTAAAAACACCATTACCTGTTTTTCTCTGAACCTTTCTAGAGCTCTCCTCCACTGTGAGAGGATGCTAACCTTGGGGCCATGGCGGTAAATCACTGCTCACTTAGACCTGAATTCTATCTTGAGATCTGTGAGCGGAACCCAAGCTTTCGCACAGATCTTCCATTGACATCAAGGGCGGCCTAGTGGTTAGAGCGTTGGGCCAGTAACCAAAAGGTTGCTAGATTGAATCCCTGAGCTGATAAGGTAGAAAGAAATCTGTTGCTCTGCTCTTGAACAAGGCAGTTAACCCACTGTTCCTAGGCTGTCATTGTAAGTAAGAATTTGTTCTTAACTGACTTGCCTAGTTAAATAAAGGTTAAATAAATGATTTATGAGAAAGTCCAAGTTAAGTGCACACATCTCAAGTTAGGATTCTGCCCTTAGGTTATAGTTTTATCACCAGGCAACCACTTTGTTTGCTTCTAACCAGCACCACTGATTGCAACCAGCTTACTCTGTCTACCCTTAAGGACTAATTGAGGTTCAGTTGTACCGCTTCCTCTTTCCTATCCAGAGCCACTATGAGCTAAACACTGATATTGGCCCTTGTTCTCTCATCTTAACAATGACCCTGCACTGGCATATCCTAATCCCGTATCTGCTTGTGCTGTCTTGTTAATGCCTAGCATGACAGTGAATGTGACATGACACTGACCATCGGAGTTGGCAAGACAGCACAAACAGATCTTGGACCAGGCTGAGCCTATTCAGCTTGACTAGGCACTTTTGTATGATCTCTTAGAATGATTGGAAGCACAGATCAGTACTCTCTTATTAGCCTGTCTTTGATCCGTAACGGCTATTCTGTTGTGTATCAGTATCTTTGTGTGGCACACCTGAGAAACACAACCCCCATGTATGTATGAATCTGTCAAGACTGCCCCTGTCTTCAGTAGAAGACTCTCAAGCAACTCTTCAGTGCAAGAAACGCACTGACTTCTAGCTAGCATCTCCTTCAGGGATAGCCTGCCCAGGGAAGTGTTGTCCACACCTTCTGATTGCCGCCTCTGAATGGGTTTCTCCGAGCCGCAAACATCCCCAGCTCTCTGTTTCTCATTTTGGCAGCGTTCTGTGGATTTTCCACCGGTGACAGCTCGGCTAAAGAGTGGAAACTGGCACTAACGAGTAATCACCTCTTCTCCTCTCCAGCCTGGAAGGGATTAGGGGATTATGCGGCGTATTCAGACCCTCTGGTTCTGTCGCTGCTGACTGCAGTCTAAGTCTAGCAGCAGTTAGAAGGGCACATCTGGTGCAGCGGTGCAATCAGTGTGGCGAGAGTAGTAGGGGGGGTTGAACCCAAACCCGACACTTTAACACCGTAAGGACATACAAGTACAAGACTGGGTGGGGTTTGTGGGTTTGCTACCAGCACAGTCTAAAAACTGAAAAGCAAACAAGCATAGTAGTAAACTGCCAGACTTACAAATTGTCTGTTCTGATTTGGACGTGAACTGTACATATCAGAACAGGTTTGCACAGGAACCAGAAGGAATAGGGAACACGTATGCCGTGTACAGTATATCATCATAGGTGATATGGGAGTTTGTGTACCCCCCCCCCCCCCCAGATAAAATTGTGTCTGGTAATGATTAGGCAAGGACCTGGCGGCTGTGGCTAGTACTCTGCATCTCCTCTTCTCCTCTTTCTCCCCAGGTGTCTTTTATTGCGGTGGTGATTTAGTGAGGTCCCTTCCATACCCCCATGCCGGCAGGGCTCTGTCTATGACAGGTAGAGCTGGCGGATAGAACACCTCTAATGGGGCATCATTATAGGAGAGGGTTCTGTTCTGGAGAGATGGGATGTGGGCTGTTAAAGGAGAAGTTCAAGATATTACAACTTGATGTTAGATGGTTCCTCACCTCGTAAGTACGTGTTTTGGCCAGGAGAAACTGTAATCCATGGTTCGGTTTTCTAGCAGCCGCGACAAACTTAAACTTTAGCCACCTCTAGCTAAAATCAATGGAAGTGATGATTTATAGTTTCTCCTGGCCCACAGACTACTTTCAGGGTAAGGAACCATCTAACATTAAAGACGCACTCCAGCTATTTTTTAAAAACTTTTCCTGATGAAAAACAATATCCCACATAAAGATACAGTAATGTACACACAAGTAACAGTAAAAAAAAATGTTGGTGCCCTCCGTTGTCACCGGCCTCCCCCCTTGCTTGTGTGAACAATAGAGCAGCAATAGAGAACAAAATCCTGAACTTCCCCTTTAAAGTGAGACAGAACACAGAAGGGAATCCCAGCCTAGCTTGCTCTACGCTTCTATGAGAGCTTTCACACATGTAGAATACAGAATGATGTACAGTGCCTTCAGAAAGTATTCGTACCTCTTGACCTATTCCACATTTTGTTGTGTTACAGCCTGAATTGAAAATGGATTAAATATTTTTTCCCCTCACCCATCTTCACAAAATACCCCATATTGACAAAGTGAAAACATGTGTTTCGATTTTTTTTTACAATTGTATTGAAAATGAAATACAGAAATATGTCATTTATATAGCATTCACCCCCCTGAGTGAATACTTTGTAGAATCACCTTTGGCAGCAATTACAGCTGCAAATCTTTCTGGGTAAGTCTCAATGAGCTCTCCACACCTGGATTGTGCAACATTTGACAGCTATTCTTTTCAGCACTGTCAAATTGGTTGTTGATCGTTGCTAGACACCATTTTCAGGTCTTGCCATAGATGTTCAAGTAGATTTAAGTCAAAACTGTAACTACGCCAGGCAGGAACATTCAATGTCATCTTGGTAAGCAATTCCAGTGCATATTTTGCCTGGTGTTTTAGGTTATTGTCATGCTGAAAGGTGGATTTGTCTCCCATTATCTGTTGGAAAGCAGGCTGAACAAAGTTTTCCTCTAGGATTTTGCCTACGCTTAGCTCCATTCAGTTTATTGTTTGTCCTGAAAAACGCCCCAGTCTTAATGATTACAAGCATGACTATAACATGATGCAGCCACCACTATGCTTGAAAATATGGAGAGTGGTCCTCAGTAATGTGTTGTATTGGATTTGCCCCAAACATAACACTTTGTGTTCAGGACACAAAGTGAATTACTTTGCCACATTATTTGCTGTATTACTTTAATGTCTTGTTACAAACAGGATGCATATTTCAGAATATTTCTTATAGTGTACAAGCGTTCTTATTTTCACTCTGTCAATTAGGTTAGTATTGTGGATTAACTATAGTGCTGTTGATCCATCCTCAGTTTCTCCTATCACAGCCATTAAACTCTGTAACTGTTTTAAAGTTTCCATTTACCTCATGATGAAATCCCTGAGCGGTTTCCTTCCTCTCCGGCAACTGAGTTAGGAAGGACACCTGTATATTTGTAGTGACTGGGTGTATTGATACACCATCCAAAGTGTAATTAATAACATCACCATGCTCAAAGGGATATTCAATTTCAGCTTCCTTTTTTCTACCCATCTACCAATAGGTGCCCTTTGTGAGGCGTTGGAAAACCTCCCTGGTCTTTATGGTTGAATCTTTGTTTAAAATTCACGTTAAACACTATTATTTCACACACAGTGAGTTCATACAACTTATTATGTGATTTGTTAAGCACATTTTTACTCCTGAACTTATTTTGGCTTGCTATGAGAAAGGGGTTGAATACCTATTGACTCAAGACATTCCAGCTACTCATTTTAAATTCAGGCTGTAACACAACAAAGAAGCCACTTTAAACGTATAGCTAGCTACCCAACTCGGTGATGATAATGTGAAACACGTTTATGTTCAACCAAAGTAATTCGTCCATATATTGGTTTTGGGCGCAAGCCCTGAGCAAATATTAATTAACATGTCATTATTGATTGTTTAATACATCTGTTTTAAGAAGGAGAGCTTACATTATTCCCTCTATATCAGGGCAAATGTATCCTTACTCAGAACAAATGTACAATTCAATGACCTGTATACGTAATAGGTGGGCACTGTACCAACAACACAAATATAAGGTGACAACCAATCGACTCTCCTATTGCACATTTGCAGATGAACAGGCTGCTAACCATACCAAATCCCTTGAGGCACATCACACAAACATACATTCACACACACACACACACACACACACACACACACACACACACACACACACACACACACACACACACACACACACACACACAGGCTCCGAAGCTCTGGAGGTCTTCAGGACTCAGCAGCCCACCACCTTCTACCCTGAGGGGCTGGAGGTATTGGACTGTAAACAGCTCCAGAGTGGTGGGGTGAAGTGAGCCGTCCAGACAGGCCCACATAGACACCCAGCGTACAGGGCTAAAGGAGGCTAAACGCTCCCAGCTGTGGAATTAAGGACTCAGTACAAGGCCTCTCAAGGGACCGAGAGGGGATCTGTTGAAAAATCCCCTTTAACCTCTCTCTCTTAATGGCCAGTTTTTAAATCAGGTTAGGGGAGAGGGAGTTGGCGAGTTTGCTGCCTGGTTTTGGATTGCAGTCTCTCTCGGTCTCTCTCCTCCGACACACACATGCGGGTGCGCACGCACACACACACACACACACAAACACACACATTTATCTCTGCTTTTCAGGTTCCATTGTGTAAGAGATTAATGTCTGCTTTCTCCCTGGGCCTGATTTGACCTATTATTTCTCAGTAACTATATTGATATAGTCAAGCTTCTGTAATCTTCGGCAGCATAGCCGGTGATGCAAGCACAGATCCTATCGTAACCTATGCACTGTAATCTCCCCAGTCCTCCATCATCCTGAGTAAAGATAGCATCACGATGATTGTCCTCCATGTAGTGCACTTCTTTTGACCAGAGTCCTATGGGCCCCGGCCTAAAGGAGTGCACTATAAAGGGAATAGGGTGCCATTTGGGACGCAGCCCGAGGGCTGTATTTAGAAACATTGAAGAGCAGCAGAGTTTACATACCTTACCGTGGACCTTCACGTCCCGCTCTGGTTCAGCTACCAGGCTATCGCGCCTCTCTGGTGGATGATAGATGACTGTTGATGTATCTTATATAGGCCTATGCTCGTTTTTACAGAATCTGCTGTGCCATCCCCGTGTGTTGTGTCAATATTTTTGGTGAGCTGAATTTCATTTCGCCATAACATCGGTTGATGTCGAAACCAACCAGGTTTGACTTTGAGTTCATCGTATGGGCTTTAACATTTCCAGAAGACATCTCTTGAGAACCGGTGTTGTTTCTAGTCAATCCCTCCACGTATGCACGTATCCTAAGGTGTTACTTACATGGCACGTCAGCTGGGATACGTATGGAGAGCCAGGACCAGTAGCAGGATGTGGACAGCTAAGCCCCCAGCTGCTCAATGAGAGTAGTGCAGGGTGCTGAATCCATGCCTAATCTCTGGTGCAATTCCGTGTGCTTTTAGTTCTTGTATTCCTAGATGAGTCCACAACAAATAAATGGCAACTCATCTCTTTGGAGAGAGATAGAATCACTTGTTTCTGTTGCGTTTCTGAGCCCAATTGATTAAATTAACGCTCCGCTGTTCTAGCAGCAGGTGCTTCACTGTGTTAACAAATGAAGTGGAGCAAACACCCATTGGTTTTCAATATTATAGTCATTTAGCAGACCCTTATCCAGAGCGACTTACAGGAGAAATTAGGGTTAAATGCCTTGCTCAAGGGCACATTAACCAATTGTATACCTAGTCGGCTCAGGGGCTTGAACCAGCAACCTTTCAGTAACTGGTCCAATGCTCATGAACCGCTACGCTATCTGTGAATCTGATCTGCTCTGTTAGCTCTATTTACTTGTTTGTTTACCTTTACCATTAACCTCAAATTTGTTGCCGAAACTGGTGATCGAACCAGGAACCTTTTAGCGAATGTTCTAAACCCCCAGTCAAATGTTGTGTTTGAGCCTTTTTAGGGTTCTTTACAGGAAGAACCCTTGAGTGGGGCATGTGGTGCTGCCATTGACATACAGCTAACCCGGTCACACTGTACACCTCGTATGTAAACATCTGCGATGCTAGCACCCCTTATCGCCACCTCCTCATCTCTGTGGTTTCCCCCGGTGCCCCTTCTACAGAACCAGCCCTACCTCCTCCTAAATAAAGAATGTCTTTGACAGGTATCTGACTGAAGGTAGCCTTTGTCGCTGGACAGGAGCTGTTGTGTGGCTGTATGTACAGACAAGCCGACACTAGCCGCACTCCCCGGCAGCAAACACTAGCCTTTTTACCTCCGTAACAATAAACATATCCTTCGCATTGAGGACATGATTGATGTGACACGTCGGGTTGTTTAAGGGTTGAAAGGGTGTTTTTGTACAGTATTGGTTAATATGGATACGTTATCGCAGGCCACATCATGTTGTGCAGTTAGTTTATGTTATTCTTTTCAGAGTGCGTTCTTGAGATTGGGACAATTGACAGAGCGAGGCCTTGTTCTGCTTTCCCTCCAGGTGGACCAAGATGGAGGACGAGGAGGAGAGACAGACCGGGGGTTACCGCAATGCCGTCAGCAGGCGCCCCTTACCACCTGAGTAACTGGAAGGTGAGTGACTCGTTCTGCTTATTGGTGACTTATTATCTTTACTATCATTATCATCATCTTCGTAATCACCACTATTATCATCACCTATCAAAAACATCTCATCCTCTCCAACATCATCTCATCATCATCCTCCTTATTATAGTTGTCATACTGTTGGCTGTGTTGTTTCTCTGAACTGTGGACCATCTCCCATGAACTACTGTCCGCTTTTGTAGGTGGTGCTGTGGGTGGTGGTCTCTTTGCTGCCCCTGGTGGAGGGGGCCCGTATGGGCACTGGTTTGGGGGCAGACTCTGTCCAGGCTTTGGGACGGGATGGAGGGATGTGGGAGAGGCAGCTCCCAGACACTCTACCTGAGGTGGAGGAGCAACAAGAGGAGGAGAGTGACCCGTACTCCCCCTGGCATGGCCTCTCCGGTAAGAGTGGAACCAGGAAGTGCTTTTTAGATCTCTGTTTTCTACATCACTTGTTAATCCAGCATGATGTTCTCCATGAATAGGGAATAGTAAAAGAAGGGTGTGCAATACGATTACAGAGTACAAGCCACTGATCTTCTCTCTCTCTCTCTCTCTCTCTCTCTCTCTCTCTCTCTGGCTCACTCTCTTTCAGACCCCTCTGTGATGGACGAAGCGGACGACCACCCCAGTGGCCGGTGGGTGGGCCGTTCCCCCCGCAACTCTGACCCCTCAGATGCCGAACCAACAGACTTGGCCAAGAAAAAGAAGAAGAGGAGGAAGAAAGAGAGGGACAGAAAGGGCAAAGGAAAGGGCAGGCAGCCCCAGCAGAGCAGCCCAGACTGCAGGGTGGAGAAACGAGAGATGCGGGTGCGGGACTTGGGCCTGGGCTTCGACTCGGACGAGATCATCCTCTTCAAGTTTTGCGTGGGCTCCTGCCAGTCGTCCAGGACCAACTACGACCTGGCTCTATGGTCCCTGATGGAGAACGGGTCCCTGCCGCGGAGGACCTCCCGGCGGGTCAGTGCCCACCCCTGCTGCCGGCCTGACCGCTACGAGCCAGTGTCCTTCATGGACGCCCACACCACATGGCAGACCATCCAGTCACTGTCGGCGGCCAGCTGCATGTGTATGGGCTGAGGGAGCCAGCCAAGAGGAGGATGAATAGGGCAGGGAGGCAACTCAAGCCTGCCTGATTATATACAGATGGTGGCTCGCCGTTGAGTTTGGGTCTAGGGAGAGCCTCTGGGTTCTGGGAGGGCAGAAGTAGTCACTCCGAAACATATGCAACAGGGCTGGTCCCCAGTACAAAGCAGGATGGAGATTCTGTAGAGTGTCTATGATCATGGAGTGAGGCCACGCCTCTTCCTGTTGTACATTTTCTGTTGAGGATAAAGTGGATTCGGTTGTAATGAGAGACTGTCATGACCGAATGGCAAGACAGTCTCTGGGAACAGTTTTTAACAAGATGGTGACCACACAATGGTAGGATCTTAATATTCACAGCAGTTGGGATATGTATAAGACTGACCTGGAGTACTGATTAAAATATTGACTCAAAGGTCAAAAAGAAGACCATATCTCATTGCATTTGACCACAAGTAGACAGGCTCAAAACAGGGATTTTCCGTAACTTCATTTTTTCAATGTTCTCTTGAATTGTACGAAACGGATGCCATGCATCTCTTTGCATTACTGCATTATAGTCAACATATTTATTACAGATAAGTTATTTATTTATTGTCATTTCATATGAGGTCAGTTTTATGGAGTGTAGATTTGTATTTATTGTCATGATCACATATCCCGGGGGGTTTGTGTTGCTGGATCCTTAGACTTTGAATTGTGTTTGATTTTTGGGGGTTTTGAAACATCAAAAAGATCAGAACAAGTGGGCAAGGAACTCAACATGCAGTACGTCTCATTTCACGCAAAGGAAGGAAGTAGTCTTGTGACTGAAAACCTAACCAGGTTACAAGCTGTTTCGTTTTTTCATTGTTGTTTCAGTATTTCAGAGCATCTACAGTCAATATTACTATTGAAATGGTTTCCTTTATTTTTGTACAACAATGACATTATTCTGCGTAGGAATAAAGTATTTCTAGATATACTGTGGATTTGCTTATTATTTCTAAGATTCACCCCTTACCCTCACTTCACCTCTGCTTGGTTGCAAGTGTGGAGTCCTGGAGTATATATGACCTCATATGACCTTTCAGATCAATGCTGAAATAGAGGCGATGGTTGCAAGTGTGGAGTCCTGGAGTATATATGACCTCATGTGACCTTTCAGATCAATGCTGAAATAGAGGTGATGGTTGCAAATTAAGAGCTGGATTCAATCTGTATCGCGAATGAGCCGACATATGTAGTGTTTAAAATGAATGCAGTCTTTTCCAACACGGGTGCATTGTCTTTACATTTCAAGAGCTACAATCTTCCGCTATACCTCTGCAATACGGATTGAATCCATCCCTAACACTATTGTAAATGCACCCATGGTAGTAGACCAGCCAAACTGTAAAAAGTACTTGAAAAATAATTGGCTTGTTAAAGGCTGTCACACATGCTAGATTTTTAAATAGTGATACATTTCGGAAAATTATTTTGAAAAATTGAGGGGATTATCAAACATATGCACTTAGACTATGGAATTGATGCATTAATAGTTACTTTTCATACAATTATTATGCTTTACACCATGCAAATATACATAAAATATTACCATTCAGATGTGTTCCGCTACAGTTGTGGTCTGTAGCGCCACTAAGGACCATCCTCAGATGATGTAGACCCTCTCAGAGGTCTACAACTGCGGGAGACCCCACTGGACCAGGTAAACTTTGCGGAAGACCCCACTGGACCAGAAAGCTTTAAGCCAGGCATGTACAAAAGAAAAGCCTACTTTGCATAATTTTGGTCAAACTTCGATTTTAAAAAAACAAAAATATTTTTCTCAGACAGTGTAGATCACCTCTAACTAAGAAAGAAACGTCTGAATAATAAGCACCTTACCTTGTGAAGATCGGGCATTCTGAGGCAGAGATATTGGAACTAAGTGTAAATGCAGTCAAAGTTTACATTTTTGAGGTACTGATAGATTTTGGCCATTTTCACTGAATATAAAGACAAAATAAATGTACAGTACCAGTCAAAAGTTTGGACAAACCTACTCATTCAATGGTTTTTCTTTATTTGTACTATTTTCTACACTAGAATAATAGTGAAGACATCAAAACTATGAAATAACACATATGGAATTATGTAGTAACCAAAAAGGTGTTCAACAAATTAAGATAGATTTTATATTTCAGATTCTTCAAAGTAGTCACCCTTGTCTTGATGAAAGCTTTGCACACTCTTGGCATTCTCATTAATGGGTCTTCCAAATGGACAATGACCCCAAGCATACTTACAAAGTTGTGGCAAAATGGCTTAAGGACAACAAAGTCAAGGTATTGGAGTGGCCATCACAAAGCCCTGACTTCAATCCTATAGAAAATTTGTGGTCAGAACTGAAAAAGCGAGTGCGAGCAAGGAGGCCTACAAACCTGACTCAGTTACACCAGCTCTGTCAGGAGGAATGGGCCAAAATTCACCTAACTTATTGTGAGAAGCTTGTGGAAGGATACCCAAAAAGTTTGACCCAAGTTAAACAATTTAAAGGCACTGCTACCAAATACTAATTGAGTGTATGTAGACTTCTGACCCACTGGGAATGTGATGAAAGAATTATAAACAGAAATAAATCAATCTCTCTACTATTATTCTGACATTTCACATTCTTAAAATAAAGTGGTGATCCTAACTGACCTAAAATAGGGATTTTGTACGAGGATTAAATGGCAGGAATTGTGAAAAACTGAGTTTAAATGTATTTGGCTAAGGTGTATGTAAACTTCCGACTTCAACTGTACACACTCAGAATCCATGATGACAGGTGATTACTGTAATTTATGACACACAAATGAATCCACATAATTTCTAAAGCATTTGATGCTCTCTGTGTCATCATTCTATGGGAATTTAGCCACCCCCTTGTCAGGATGAAAACACTTAATCTAAGACTAAGGGCCAACCATTAGTGTATTTTTTAATCATATGTAACGAATTGCGTTTAGATGTAGTAAATATAAACATTTGGACATGGTGATCAATTTGTAAAATTTTCACTTAATATCTTCAGTGTTTTTTTTTCTCTCACGTTTATATTTGATTGTGTGCCTAGTAGTAATGCTACCAAGTTAACAATAATAATGAGAAAGGTATTGAGTTAGCTAACGTTTCCAAAATCTAACAATAAAGTACAACTTTTTTGAGATGCGTTTGTACCGTCATGTGCATTAATGGCACAATTTAGGAAGGTGTGCTCATCGTTTTGTACACTCAGTGTGTATTTACACCGTATGAGGTTGGAATGACACTGTGAAATTGTGAAAATTAGGATAATGTCCTTGAAGTGTAGGAGCTGTTTGAAAATACTGCCTGAAATATACAGGGCCTTCGGAAAGTATTCAGACCCATGACTTTTTCCACATTTTGTTAGGTTACAGCCTTATTCTAAAATGTATTATAAATTTTTCCCCCTCATCAATCTACACACAGTACCCCATAATGACAAAGCAAAAAACTGTTTTTTAGAAATTCCTTGCCGCTGAAAAACATCCCCACAGCACGATGGTGTCAGGTTTCCTCCAGACGAGACGCTTGCCATTCAAGCCAAAGAGTTCAATCTTGGTTTCATCAGACCAGATAATCTTTTTTCTCATGGTCTGAGAGTCTAGATGCCTCTTGGCAAACTCCAAGCGGGCTGTCATGTGCCTTTTACTGAGGAGTAGCTTCCGTCTAGTCACTCTACCATGAAGGCCTGATTGGTGGAGTGCTGCAGAGATGGATGTGCTTCTGGAAGGTTCTCCCATCTCCACAGAGGAAGTCTAGAGCTCTGTCAGGGTGAGCAAGGAGGCCTACAAACCTGACTCAGTTACACCAGCTCTGTCAGGAGGAATGGGCCAAAATTCACCTAACTTATTGTGGGAAGCTTGTGGAAGGCTACCCGAAATGTTTGACCCAAGTTAAACAATTTAAAGGCAATGCTACCAAAGACCATCGGTTTCTTGGTCATCCTCCCTGACCAAGGCCCTTCTCCCCCGATTGCTCAGTTTGGCTGGGCGACCAGCTCTAGAAAGAGTCTTGGTGGTTCCAAACGTCTTCCAATTAAGAATGATGGAGCCATTGTGTTCTTGGGCACTTTCAATGCTGCAGAAATGTTTTGGTACCCTTCCCCAGATATGTGCCTCGACACAATCCTGTCTCGGAGCTCTACAGACAATACCTTCGACCTCAAGGCTTGGTTTTTGCTCTGACATGCACTTTCAACTTTGGGACCTTATATAGACAGGTGTGTGCCTTTCCAAATCATGTCCAATCAATTGACTTTACCACAGATGGACTCCCATCAAGTTGTAGAAACATCTCAAGGATGATCAATGGAAACAGGAGGCACCTGAGCTCCTTTTTGAATCTCATAGCAAAGGGTCTGAAAACATATGGTATTTCAGATTTCTATTCTTAACACATTTTGAAAAAAAATCAAAAAACCTGTTTCTTTTAGCTTTGTCGTTATTGGGTATTTTGTGTAGATTGCTGAGGAATTATTTTTATTTAATTCATTTTAGAATAAGACTGTAACGTAACAAAATGCGGGGAAAAATCAGGGGGTCGGAATACTTTGCAAAGTCTTTTTTTGGTGGGATGAAGTTCTGGCCTGCCTGGTGAAAAGACACTCAGAAAGACACTTCTGAACAGTAGGGGAGAGTGGGGTAAGTTGAGCAAAAGGGGTAAGTTGAGCCATATTTGTTTCTAGGAAACCGTACACAAAATGAATCATTTTAACTAAACATGTTTTCTTCCTAGGCGTAATGCAAGGCATTGTCGCTGGGATATGAGTTAACAACAGGGCCTGGCCTATGTTGAAAGTGTTTTTTTTTAAATGTATTTACCCTGACAGACTTTAGAGGGTGACTAAATTCCCATAGAATGGTGGCACAGAGCAGATGTCATCAAATGCTTTAGAAATTATGTGTATTTATTTTATTTGTCATAAATTACTGTAATTATCTTCAACAATCTGCCGTCGTGGATTCTGAGTATACACCGAACATTAACAACACCCGCTCTTTCCATGACATCGACAGACCAGGAGAATCCAAGGGAAAGCTATGATCCCTAATTGATGTCACTTGTTAAATCCACTTCAATCAGTGTAGATGAATAACAGGAGACATGTTGAAGAAGGATTTTTAATCATTGAAAGATGGATTGTGTGCAGTATGTGTATCATTCAGAGGGTGAATGGGCAAGACAAAAGAATGAAGTGGCTTTGAACGAGGTATGGTAGTATGTGCCCGGAGCACGTGTTTGAGTGTGTCAAGAACACATTTAACAGTTCCCCGTGTGTGTCAAGAATGGTCCACCACCCAAAGGATTTCCAGCCAATTTGGCACAACTGTGGGAAGCATTGGAGTTAACATGGGCCAGCATCCCTGTGGAACGCTCTTGACACCTCGTAGAGTCCATGTATAGGGTTTAAATAGTACATTTATTTTTTCTTTACATTTAGTAACACTTACTTGACACCCAGCACACACCACGCACCACACAGTCATAACCATATCATGTCATAACAGATGACATAACTTGTCATAACCTGTCATAATATGACCATAACACTGTCATGACACTAATATTTACACCTTATTTTATGGCTGGTTATGACACCTACATAAAAGTGTCAAAACCCACAAAACCGACCACACAAGGCAAAACATTCCATTACACCTACACAGCCTATATGTCAACAGTATGTTTATGTTATATATATTTTATTGATCATATTAAATTGTAATTGTAATTTCACACACATTGATGTCAGACATGCATCTACCCCAATGCTCTGTTGCAGATGACTGGGATGAACACAGGAGCAGGACAAGACACCCTCTTTTTGACTGAGGACTGACACAAGGGCATGTATGTGATAGGCCTATCTGGCTTATATGATTATGATGGTCATAATTCTTCTTGACAGTGTCGTAAAGTGTATTTTCTACAAGTTGATTAAAATATGATGCAAAAAAAAACATGACTGTACAGAATTCATTACAACAACAAGAACAACAAAGGGTTTAAGAAACAAACTTAAAACGGAAGGAAACTTGGCAGAATGTATTTAAAAAAAAATAGTATGTGGGTTTTGACACTCTTATGTAGGTGTCATAACCAGTCATAAAATAACACAATATATGTCACAACCGGTGTAAATATATTAGTAATGACAGTGTTATAGCCATATTATGACAGCTTATGACACGTTATGTCAGCTGTTATATATTATGACATGGTTATGAATGTGTCATAACGTGTTTGCACTGGGTGTCAAGTAAGTTGTTACCATTTAGAGAAAATTGCCTAAATCTATCAGTACCTCAATTTTTTTTACTTTGACTGCATTCACATCTGACCCCTTAGTTCCAATATCTCTGCCTCAGAATGCCCGATCCTCACAAGGTAAGGTGCTTATTGTTCAGAGGTTTCTTTCTGAGGAGTTAGAGGGGATTTACACTGTCTGAGAAAAGTGTTTTTGTTTGCTAAAGCCCAAGTTTGACCAAAATGATGGAACTGATGCTTTTCTTGTATGAATAGTTTAAAGCATAATAATTCTACCAAAAGTAACTGTAATAAATGTTTATTCCATAGTCTAAGTATTTATAAATGATTAAATAGTCCGTTTGTATTAATATGCTAAACTGTATGAAAAGTAACTGTTAATGCATCCATTCCATAGTCTAAGTGTTTATGTTTGACAATCCCCTTAGTTTTTGTTGTGAATTTCCGGATACTTGTGTCAATTTATGCCTATTTTCACCAGATTTGACCTTTGACCACAAGAAAATGGCTTTAAAAATCTACATTTCATGTGACATCAAGCCTAACTCTGTGTATCGCCCCATCATTGTTTGATGTAGCATGTAACCGCCTTTAACACACATTTTTTAAAGCACTTTTCCCAGGTTGGCTGGAATCCCCTGGCAACACCTATTTTACGCTGCTGCTACTCTCTGTCCATCATATACGCATAGTCACTTTAACTATACATTCATGTACATACTACCTCAATTGGCCCGACCAACCAGTGCTCCCGCACATTGGCTAACCGGGCTATCTGCATTGTGTCCCACCACCCGCCAACCCCTCTTTTTACACTACTGCTACTCTCTGTTCATCATATATGTATAGTCACTTTAACCATACCTACATGTTCATACTACCTCAATAAGCCCGACTAACCGGTGTCTGCATATAGCCTTGCTACTGTTATTTTCAAATGTCTTTTTACTGTTGTTTTAATTATTGACTTACCCAAACACACACACAAACCATTTTTCGCACTATTGGTTAGAGCCTGTAAGTAAGCATTTCACTGTAAGGTCTACTACACCTGTTGTATTCGACGCACGTGACAAATAAACGTTGATTTGACAGTCCTGTTCAGTTAGAGTGGTTTCACCGGTAGTTTCCCTTGTGTCATAGTGCCCCCTACAGGTTGGAACCTGAAAGGTGTTCAGATCACACTATTAATCTCAAGAAGGCATCACACGTTTTCACCTCAAAAATCCATAGGAATTTTCATCAAAGTTCGAAGTCTGTGAACCATTATCAGGTTGATGATCTCTCAACACAAGTGTTCATTGCTTTTGTTTTCAGAAAAAGACAAACAAATAAGACCTCAACAAATACATAAAATGGCCCTTGCTTCATTTAATAGATTAGACCGCAAAACTTGATGCCAACAAAGTCTCTTCACATCACAATGATTCGTATCTGCTGCCGGGTATCATTCTGTTTAAGCTTGATCAACTTAATATGTGCGCTTTCCGTAATATGCTTATTATGTAATTCACTCACGACTCATTAACTGCATTTAGTTAAGCATCCTTGAGGTAACAAGTTGTACTGTTCAGATGCATTAATTAACCATTAATTCAAAAACGCACAATACTAATGACACCATTTTTTCACGAGATCACAATGAATTTTCCGATCGTTTTAAAACACATTAAAATAGGAAAGTTGATCATCACTCACAGTTAAGCCTTCAAAAACATTCAACAGTAAAAAACTAAGTTTGACATGTTGGTACATTCAGTTACTATTCCCTGCATGCAACGCTGGTATGGCACAGAAAGAACCAGCACTTCCAATTACTTAATTAACATTGCAGTTAGACTGACAGTGTCATTGCATCAATGCTGGGAAATATACTCTGCAGTTATTTTTTTTTTACTGGATATGTGTACAAGAGAATTTCAACAAACACCTTTTGCTACTATTTCTGTCAAGTGTAGCATACAGTTTGATGCACCCGTTGGATATATCCAATGTGTGCACCACACCGTACACAGAATGCATTGCAACTGCCTCTGCAACCCAATGCTGCAGGGCAAGTGCAGTATTCCACTGGAGATGAATGTGCTTCTGATGTACACAAAACGCAATGACGCTGTCCGTGTGAGCGAGTGCATTACTGTCTGCTGCATTGAGTTGTAACTTGGGAGCATCCTTTGACGGAAAAAAATATATATTTGTATCACTCAAAGACTGACATCTGAATATATCAAGAAGATCCTATAAAATGGGACCAATGTGTAAAAATGACATTCTTAAATTCATTGAATTCAAAAAGTATAAAGAGATGTCTGTCGTGAAGGCAAGTAGGTGCCTAATTGTACCCATTTGGCATGATAATAATACAAATTAATAATACAAATTTTAAAACTGTATCTTAAAATTTCCAAATGGGTCCATTTGGTAAAATCTCCTCTGTGTGCAGAAGCCCAGTATTTGTCACATGTAGGCTACATCAAGGTCCCTGCAAACAAAAATGACATCCCCAGAACGTCTAAAGGGTGTGTCTTGGTCCACTGGACGTCCTTAGAACGCCCCGTTTGCTGGGGAAAATGACCGGTGTCTGTCTGGCTGTCAGCATCTCAGATATTTTCTGTTAAAGTCAATGTGAAAACATTCATGTTTTGTAGAGGATACCACAGTCCTGCAGTTGCTCAGAGGCACTCCTCCGTATGACAGGAGCTAGGTGTGCTGAAGGTACAGGTGACTATGTCCACTTTACTAACATGCCTATGGAGACCTGCTGGTGCGCACTTCGCCGGAAGCGCTTTACTGCCTCCGAGCATTGACGCAATCATGGCCGGTTTGGACACCACAGCAAGTTCCGCCTGGAAGCTGAGCACGGCAGTTTGGTCGACACTAAACGGATGGAAGTTATCCCGCGCTGTGTCAAAGTCCCAGGCTTGTCGCATGGTAAAGTCTGTAAACGATTTACTATTGGTGCTAACCTGGTTCTCGAATTCATTTCTGTTGTTGGTTGTGTATAATGACACATAACTGGTCTCGTTAGTGCATTGAAATGACAGGTGTGAATGTTGACTGCCAGTGCCAAGACAGACTAAATTAGGCCCGGGCCCCGCCTTGACTTTTCCAACTGTATTCTTCATCCTCTCACAGCCCTTAAAAAACAGGTTCTTCCGACAGAGGATGTAGACCCAGGGGTCCAGAATGGGGTTGAAAGAGGCAAAGCGGATGGCCATCAGATCACTCCGGTAATCCGGTTTCACTCCAGCACAGATGTAGGCAGGACCATACAGCTGGTTTACAAAGATGCGCACCTGTCAGATTGAAAGAATATATAAAAATAGTATATGTGGATAAAGCAAACAATTGTTCAGTAATATTCATGTATGTCTGTGTTGCATAGCTTTGTCCATATTTGAAATACATCCCTATGGCATGCACAATAGCTTAAATAACATTTCCATAGATGCCTTTTTACTTACCACTAAAGGAATGGAGCACACCAGGAAAACGATGGTCATAAATATTAGCAGCCAGAACATTTGGATCTCAGCCGCGGACAGGCTGGTGACAGAGGGCAGGAACCCGCGCAGTGAGCCACCGTGCGCGGACACTTTCGCTCTCACTATCCGCGTCTTCTGGCTCATCCTCACAAGTGACAGACACACAGCGAAGTTGCACAGAACTGTCACCGCAATCAACAGCAACATGAACCCACCGTAAAGAAACGAATACGAGGCGGCGAGGGGGTCCGTCGCCCTCCAGTCCAAGAAACACCAAGTGCCCGGAAAGTGGCGCATGTGCTTCCCGAACCCAAAGCTGGGCATGATGCACAACACAATGTTGGCCAGGTAGATGCCCATGAGCGCGAAACGCGCCATTGTCCGGTCAATATATTGAGAGTAAAAGTATGCGTAGTTTATAGCCAAGTATCGTTCAACTGCCATGGCGCACAGGATGGACATTCCAGCCGAGCCGAAAAAGAGCATAGAGAAGGAAAATAAATCGCACAGTAGTTCTCCGCCGAGCCATCTCTGGACTATGTAGGTGGCGATAACCACCGGGCTGGTGAAACAGGTGCCCAACAGGTCCGTGATAGCCATTCCAACAACCAGCGTATAGAAAGTGGTCTCCTTCTGTTCTTTCTTTGAGATGCACAACACAACAATGGCAATGAGGTTCCCCAGGACTCCAACGGCGAACATAGTGGCTGAAGTGACCAGGGATTTGGATTCCAGTCGCAGAGGTGGGAAAGTGCTGTGGTTGTAGGTGACACAGAGCGGTTGGAGTAGTTCTGAAATGTTCGAGCCATTGTCATTGACGGAATAATTCATCATTCTTAAATTAAAACAAAATAGCTTGATAGCTTCAACTTCTAAGAAACATTCACTTTCCCACCATGCAGTATCTTTACAAGAGAACATAAAATAAAGTGTAGCCTACGATACCACAGAACATATGTTGCTGGGCTTTGTTTTTGTCCTACCAGCAAGCTCAAACAGTTCCCATAACAGTGTGGTTTGGTTTGGGTAGTATCTACTACGGCTCCCGACGCTGCTGCTGGTATTTAAGCCACTGTTCGCTCGCACACACCCATTGATGTCAATAATGTGACGTCAGGCACACGAGGTGTAGCCTACATTTTTTAAAACGTTTAACGTTTATTTATCAAGACAAGTGAATGTTAAGAACAAATTCTTATTTACAACGACCCCCTACCCCGGCCAAACCCATAAGACGCTGAGCAAATTGTGTGCTGCCCTATGGGTCTCCCAATCACTGCCGGATGTGATATAGCCTGATAGTACCATTCTTCTAAGTTCAATAATGGATCCTGCACGACTTCAACACATACAAATGATATTTGTGCCAAACGTCTATCCTTGGAAAGTAAGTCTGTGAATATTTTTTACAATTAATGTTCAACCGTTTGTTTTAAACTCGTCTTTATTCAACAGCAGACATAGTCTACACAGAGCGGTTGGAGTAGTTCTGAAATGTTCGAGTCAATGACGGAATAATTCATCATTCTTAAATCAAAACTGAAAAAAATAGCTGGTTAGCTTCAACTTCTAAGAAACATTCCCTTCCCACCATGCGGTATCTCTACAAGAAAACACAACAAAAGCAACATAAAAGAAACCCGGACATAGTCTGTCTACTCAGTGTACAGCTCAGCAACACAGCCCAGGTGATCTGAGGTACACCTATGCTTTTTATAGATTTTATAGACATTGGGGCAGGGTTGCACATTTCACTGGGGACATGACCCCCCCACATTCTGAAATTGCATTTTTGTCCCCACCAGTTTTATCATTGTGCTGTGATACAAAATTCGCCAAGTGTGCTTTAGGGCCACGCGGACGCCTCAGAGTGGTCGGGTAGGCTGTTTTCCAGGTTTCAGCCAGCTGGATTTAGGACCACATGGACGACACAGAGCATGTGGAAAGGCTGTGTTAAGGCAAAGGGAGAGATTAACAGAGGCAGCTTCTGCCTGTGTGGAGCAATTTCTCAGAGTTGTAAAAGCAGAGCAGAAACTGGCTACTCTTTAGTTGACTGATCTAGTTGGCAAGGTACAGTTCCTTCTGTTTGACAGAATAAAAACTAGCCATCTCACTAACTAGCTATTCGTTTTGCCTCAATCACACTAGACCTGAATCAAATGATGAAACCAGCAGCCAAACGATTGAAGACCAATATATTCAGAAGTTTCTTCAGTGTGATGTGAGTTTTTATTAGTCAGCATAGCAATGGAACGTTGTTGGTCTGTCAGTTTCCCTGGCTAATGCCCTACTTTTCACACTGCCACTGTATAAACAGCTCCACAGGCTTCACTGTCATGGTGCACAGTCAGTACACAACACTATGCTCGTCATGTCTTAGCAGGATCAGATGGTGACATGTGTCCCTGCAGGATCAGACAGCCAGGGATGACCAGTCTACAGAGCTCAGGTCAATTTTGCAGTATATTATATCCATCAGTGAATGGATACACCGTTCCATCTTGAATTGATGGGTAGGATACAGTCTGGGATCTGGGAATAATGGTCATTTCAATAATTGAACCATTGATTCTATTCATTGGTAATATAATGTGTAAATGTACACCAAGGTAGTTCTTCATGCCTCATCTGAGCAGGATCAGATGGTGACAGGTCTCATCAGGGTCAGGAAGCTGGGGACAACGGGGGACGGCATAGAGGTGAACTTTTGCAGATACAACCATTTAATCCCTCTGTGCAGCAAACACTGGACAAGCAAGAAACTTCAAAGAATTCAACTATTTTTAGGCAGTCCTTTAAACTCCTAAAGTTGATTTCCACAGTGTATCAAGGGTTGATAGTGGCTTTTCCCGATGACACAAAACACGTAAAACAAAAAAATGTGAGGAAGACCTGGGATACGCTACGATGATGATGAATGGATATGCTTGAATGCCCAGTCATGTTCATATAATCTCAAACATAAATTACTGCAGTTTAAGACCATACATAGAATGTACTATATGCCAGTTAAACTGAATAACATCGATTCAGAAATGTCATTATTCCGGAGTAGGTGTAAAACCAAAAAGGCACATATTTGCATATGTGATGGTCTTGTGAAGGCTGGCTGAATTCTGGCAAAGAATATGTTCTTTTATCTCAGCATGTCTACAGATTCTCCCTGGTTTTGTTTGCTTGGAAATGTTGATTCTGGAGACTGTTATCAGAAGAAACTGTGTAACCTAGCATTTATATTGGCTAAGAAATGCATTGCCTTTAATTGGAAGGTTGGTTATGTATCACTAGATTTGATTTATTACAAGGTTAAGGGTATACTGTGCAACTTTCATAAGGTCTGGATTCCTTATATGGAATACTGTGCGACAAATGGAAGCTGTATTGCAAAATGCCCACGTTTGGAGAGATACCTATTTAGGCAATCCCTAGGGGGGGGTCCACTGTACTGTTGGTTGTCACTCTGGCCTTGGCCTAACACACCAATATCCTAAAGTTGAGTGGGGTGTCTTGGGTTGGGGAGCTGCAGGGCCGTAGACCCTAGGGGCAGGATGGGGTGACCCAGCTATATTGTGTCTAAGTAAAAAGAGCTCTACAGTACTATTAGTCCTATGATATTAATTATATGGAGGATGGACTGTTTCTGTATGTTAATGTGTAGGAGGTGTATGTGTTTTTTTATTATTAAACTTTTGATTTCCAAATATTTCCCTTGAGACATATTATTATTTTTTGGATGGGAAGGGAGTTGTGTTGGGGACAGAGTTGAGTTTTTGACTAGACTGGTGGGGGTCGGGCGTGCAGGCGGGTCTGGCTGGCTGGGCGGTGTGGCTAAAATTTGATATAAAGGATGTCTTAATAAAGATAATCAACACATAGGTCTTTGTACCTTATTCGTAAGAGTTGTTCATTTGTAAGGCTATTGGTTAAAGGTCCAACACCAATGTTGATTATTGAATTATCATTGATCTAGTTCAGTCTTATCAATCACTTAAACATATTTAATAATGGTCTCTTACCTAGCTTGATGACTGTGGGCATTTTTGCTTACTTTTTGTTGTTGCTGGCATTCTCAAATTCTGCCGGTATTCTCCTGAAGTTGCCGTTAATCGGCTACACGAAGTGGTCGGCAACATTTCCTATTTGGAGTGCCAATTTCTACCATTTCTACCAATCTGTGTGCTAGTTATGATTTTCATATGCACATTTTTGTAGAACAGTTTCATTTAATTTATAATAAATGTTCTTTGTATCTCAAAACCATTGTCTGTGGTTAACCTACATTCTATTTAAATCTAAATGAAAATTATACAAATCTAAAAGTAACTTTTATTGTCATTGCCAGCTATGTAATAATAACCTACATAACGCCAGACATAGAGCTACATAGAGCTTGGGACAGACTCAGCTGTAGGCTATTTATGCAAGGGATAAGAAGTAATCAGGTGTTTTATGACGTTTCCACTGGATCAGAGCATTACATTTTTCCATTTCATGCTGAGTGGTTATTCAAAGGGAGAGAGCTGGAAATATTGTTCAAATTCTTTAAGGAACTATTGTCATTCTCAATTTACTTGCTGTTTGAGGTGAAGAAAAAATACGTTGAGAAGCTCAACAGCTCATTAGTGGTGGTAAATTAAGATTTTTATTTTTGATGATCAGACATCCCCAAATGGGCACATTTATAGGCCTTTTTTCCCTCCTTGTTGCGCACAGGCCAGGTGGGCTAGTCCTACTTCTATATGCGTAATCAGGTGAGCTTTCCTTACTCAACATTGACAGGAGCATTTCAAACGAAAGACGATGAATACATTGTCAAAACTCGTAAATGCAATGAAATAAACAAAAACGTGTTTCTCACAAGTGTAGCATAGGTTGTGAGTTCTGCAAAACACATGTCCACCCCGACAGGGAGAACGAACGGTAAAAGACTGTAATAATAATTTTTGGGATGCATTAAAAATGACCATAACTAAACAAACATTTCAGATTAGAAATGATGGGAATTAACGGTGAATGTAGGCTACTACTGGTGATGTATGTAATGGGGAATTGATAGACGTTACACTACCAACAATGCACACAATGAAGTTATGAAGTAATGAATACCCACGAAATGGTGGGAGAGAGCGCATTCTGGAGAGAGACGTGCCTTGTGCATCTGAGCCACAATCCCCATATTATTAAACCGTGGCATCCCCGTGGCCTCTTCAATAGATTCGTCCAATGAGAGAGGCGCACGTCACACAGGTGTCTCGTGTGCCATGAAATCCATATATATTTGCGACTGCTCGACGAAAACAATCTAAGGTTTTCAATACAGACCCCTTTTGTCATACAGTAGGGTATACAGTAGTCTATTCCATATAAGGCACACAGTATACCCTTAATCTTGTAATAAATCAAATCTAGTGATGTGTAATTTGACATTTCTGCCATTCATTGTGACATTGTGTGAGGATAACCAACCTTTTCAATTAATGGCAATGCATTTCTTAGCTGCTATAAATGCTAGGTTACACAGTTTCTTCCAATAACAGTCTCCAGTATCAACATTTCCAAGCAAACAAAAACAGGAAGAAGGGAGTCTTTAGACATGCTGATATAAAATACCATACTTCACAAGACCATAATATTTGCAAATAGGTCCCCTTTTGTGTTTTACACTTTGAGCAGACCAATTACATGTATGAGTGCATGATATTCAGTTTCACTGGAATATAGCATGTTCTATGGATGGTCTTAAACTGCAGTAATTACTTTACAGCCTTGTTTTAAAATGAATTAAATTTAAAAAAAGAATAAAATCACTCATCTACACACAATACCTGATAATGACAAAGCCAAAACAAAAAAATTGTTTTAGAATTTTTTGCACATTTATAAAAAAAATGAATTAACAGAAATTACATAAGTATTCAGACGCTTTAGTATAAGACTCGAAATTGAGCTCAGGTGCATCCTGTTTCCATTGATCATCCTTGAGATGTTTCTACAACTTAATTGGAGTCCACCTGTGGTAAATTCAATTGATTGGACATGATTTGGAAAGGCACACACCTGTCTAAAAAAGGTCCCACAGTTGACAGTGCATGTCAGAGCAAACACAAAGCCATGAGGTCAGAGAAATTGTCCGTTTGAGATCCGAGACAGGATTGTGTCGAGGCACAAATGTGGGGAAGGGTACCAAAAAATGTCTGCAGCATTGAAGGTCTCAAGAACACAGTGGCCTCCATCATCCTTAAATAGAAGAAGTTTGGAACCACCAAGAGACTTTCCAGAGCTTGCCGCCTGGCCAAACTGAGCAATCGAGGGAGAAGGGCCTTGGTCAGGGAGGTGACCAAGACCCCGATGGTCACTCTGACAAAGCTCCATAGTTCCTCTGTGGAGATGGGAGAAACTTCCAGAAGGACAACCATCTCTGCAGCACTCCACCAATCAGGCCTTTATGGTAGAGTGGCCAGACGGAAGTAACTCCTCAGTAAAAGGCACATGACAGCTCACTTAGAGTTTGCCAAAAGGCACCTAAAGGACTCTCAGACCATGAGAAACAAGATTCTCTGGTCTAATGAAACCCAAATTGAACTCTTTGGCCTGAATGCCAAGCGTCAAGTCTGGAGGAAACCTGACACCAACCCTACGGTGAAGCATGGGGATGGCAGCATCATGCTGTGGGGATGATTTTCAGTGGCCGGGAATGGGAGACTAGTCCGGATTGAAGGAAAGATGAATGGAGCAAAGTACAGAAAGATCCTTGATGAAATCCTGCTCCAGAGTGCTCAGGACCTCAGACTGGGGCAAAGGTTCATCTTCCAACAGGACAATGAACCTAAGCACACAGCCAAGACAACGCTGAATTGGCTTTGGAACAAGTCTCTGAATGTCCTTGAGTGGTCCAGCCAGAGCCCGGACTTGAACCTGCTTGAAGATCTCTGGGGAGACCTGAAAAAAGCTGTGCAGCGATGCTCCCCATCCAACCTGACAGAGCTTGAGAGGATTTGCAGAGAAGAATGGGAGAAACTCCCCAAATACAGGTGTATAGCATCATACCCAAGAAGACTTGAGGCTGTAATCACTGCCCAAGGTGCTTCAACAAAGTACTGAGTAAAGAGTCTGAATACTTATGTAAATGTGATATGTTTTTTATTTTTAATACATTTGCAAACATTTTTAAAAATCCGTTTTTGCTTTGTCATTGCGCGGTATTGTGTGTTGATTGATGAGGGAAAAAACTATTTAAGGTAAGGTAACAAAATATGGAAAAAGTCAAGGGGTCTGAATACTTTCCGAATACACTGTATCAGTATCTATTCATCATCATCAATATTGTGTTCGGTACTGTCATGTACTGTCATGTTGTGTCTTGTCTCTGCCCTTTCCCTTCACCCTGTCTCCCTCTGCTGGTCGTTGTTAGGTTACCTTTTCTCCCCCGCTTTCCCCCAGCTGTTCCTTGTCTCCTCTTGACTACCTCGTCACCCCTTCTCCCACCTGTTCCCCTTTTCCCTCTGATTAGTCCCCTATATCTCTCTCTGTTTTTGTTCCTGTCCTTGTCGGATTCTTGTTTGTTGTGTTTCATGCCTGAGCCAGACTATCGTCATGTTTGCTGTAACCTTGTCCTGTCCTGTCGGAATCTGCCGGTCTATCTGAGCCTACCTATGTTTGGTTATTAAAGAAGCTCTGTTTAAGTTAGTTCGCTTTTGGGTCCTCATTCACTCACCGTAACAGAAGAATCCGACCAAGAATGGACCCAGCGACTTCGGATCCTCTCCACTCAGCCGTCGGGATCCAGGGAGCGATGCTAGGCAGACACGAGCAGGAAGTGTCTGCTGCTCGACATGCCGTTGAGACCCTGGCCACCCAAGTCTCCAACCTCACAGAACAGGTTCACCATCTCCGCCTCGATCCACCGGCCACTTCCAGGGCTTTCGAATCTCCGGAGCCCAGAATCAATAACCCGCCGTGTTACTCTGGGGAGCCCACTGAATGCCGCTCGTTCCTCACCCAGTGTGATATTGTGTTTTCTCTCCAGCCCAACACTTACTCCAGGAGCACTGCTCGTGTCGCCTACGTCATATCTCTCCTTATTGGACGGGCTCGTGAGTGGGGCACGGCAATCTGGGAGGCAAGGGCTGAGTGTACTAACCAGTATCAGGACTTTAAGGAGGAGATGATACGGGTTTTTGATCGATCTGTTTTTGGGGAGGAGGCTTCCAGGGCCCTGTCTTCCCTATGTCAAGGCAATCGATCCATAACAGACTACTCTATTGAGTTTCGCACTCTTGCTGTCTCCAGTGGCTGGAACGAGCCGGCCTTGCTCGCTCGTCTTCTGGAGGGTCTCCGCGCAGAGGTAAAGGATGAGATTCTCTCCCGGGAGGTTCCTTCCAGCGTGGATTCCTTGATTGAACTCGCTATTCGCATTGAGCGACGGGTTGATCTTCGTCACCGAGCTCGTGGAAAGGAGCTCGCGCTCTCCGTCGCTCCCCTCTCCGCATCACTACCATCTTCCTCTGCCGGCTCGGGTGCTGAGCCCATGCAGCTGGGAGGTATCCGCATCTCGACTAAGGAGAGGGAACGGAGAATCACCAACCGCCTCTGTCTCTATTGCGGTTCCGCTGGTCATTTTGTCACTTCATGTCCAGTAAAAGGCCAGAGCTCGTCAGTAAGCGGAGGGCTACTGGTGAGCGCTACTACTCCTGTCTCTCCTTCAAGATCCTGCACTACCTTGTCGGTCCATCTACGCTGGACCGGTTCGTCAGCTTCCTGCAGTGCCTTAATAGACTCTGGGGCGGAGGGCTGTTTTATGGACGAGACCTGGGCTCGAGAACATGACATTCCTCTCAGACAGTTAAAGGAGCCCACGGCCTTGTTCGCCCTGGATGGTAGTCCTCTCCCCAGGATTCAGCGTGAGACGCTACCTTTAACCCTCACTGTTTCTGGTAATCATAGTGAAACCATTTCTTTTTTAATTTTTCGTTCACCTTTTACACCTGTTGTTTTGGGCCATCCCTGGCTAGTTTGTCATAATCCTTCCATTAATTGGTCTAGTAATTCTATCCTCTCCTGGAACGTCTCTTGTCATGTGAAATGTTTAATGTCTGCTATCCCTCCTGTTTCCTCTGTCTCTTCTTCACAGGAGGAGCCTGGTGATTTGACAGGGGTGCCGGAGGAATATCACGATCTGCGCACGGTGTTCAGTCGGTCCAGGGCCACCTCTCTTCCTCCACACCGGTCGTATGATTGTAGTATTGATCTCCTTCCGGGAACCACCCCCCCCCGGGGTAGACTATACTCTCTGTCGGCTCCCGAACGTAAGGCTCTCGAAGATTATTTGTCTGTAGCTCTTGACGCCGGTACCATAGTCCCCTCCTCCTCTCCCGCCGGAGCGGGGTTTTTTTTTGTCAAGAAGAAGGACGGGTCTCTGCGCCCCTGCATAGATTATCGAGGGCTGAATGACATAACAGTGAAGAATCGTTATCCGCTTCCTCTTATGTCTTCAGCCTTCGAGGTCCTGCAGGGAGCCAGGTTTTTCACTAAGTTGGACCTTCGTAACGCTTACCATCTCGTGCGCATCAGGGAGGGGGACGAGTGGAAGACGGCGTTTAACACTCCGTTAGGGCACTTTGAATACCGGGTCCTTCCTTTCGGCCTCGCTAACGCTCCAGCTGTCTTTCAGGCATTAGTCAATGATGTCCTGAGAGACATGCTGAACATCTTTGTTTTCGTTTACCTTGACGATATCCTGATTTTTTCACCGTCACTCCAGATTCATGTTCAGCACGTTCGACGTGTCCTCCAGCGCCTTTTAGAGAATTGTCTTTTTGTGAAGGCTGAGAAGTGCACTTTTCATGCCCCCTCCGTCACATTTCTCGGTTCTGTTATTTCCGCTGAAGGCATTAAGATGGATCCCGCTAAGGTCCAAGCTGTCATTGATTGGCCCGTCCCTAAGTCACGCGTCGAGCTGCAGCGCTTTCTCGGCTTCGCGAACTTCTATCGTCGTTTCATCCGTAATTTCGGTCAGGTGGCAGCTCCTCTCACAGCCCTTACTTCTGTCAAGACGTGCTTTAAGTGGTCCGTTTCCGCCCAGGGAGCTTTTGATCTCCTCAAGAATCGTTTTACATCCGCTCCTATCCTTGTTACACCTGACGTCTCTAGACAGTTCGTTGTCGAGGTTGACGCGTCAGAGGTGGGCGTGGGAGCCATTCTTTCTCAGCGCTCCCTCTCTGACGACAAGGTCCACCCATGCGCGTATTTTTCTCATCGCCTGTCGCCGTCGGAACGTAACTATGATGTGGGTAACCGCGAACTGCTCGCCATCCGGTTAGCCCTAGGCGAATGGCGACAGTGGTTGGAGGGGGCGACCGTTCCTTTTGTCGTTTGGACTGACCATAGGAACCTTGAGTACATCCGTTCTGCCAAACGACTTAATGCGCGTCAGGCGCGTTGGGCGCTGTTTTTCGCTCGTTTCGAGTTCGTGATTTCTTATCGTCCGGGCTCTAAGAACACCAAGCCTGATGCTTTGTCTCGTCTCTTCAGTTCTTCAGTAGCCTCCACTGACCCCAAGGGGATTCTCCCTGAGGGGCGTGTTGTCGGGTTGACTGTCTGGGGAATTGAGAGGCAGGTAAAACAAGCGCTCACTCACACTCCGTCGCCGCGCGCTTGTCCTAGGAACCTTCTTTTCGTTCCCGTTCCTACTCGTCTGGCCGTTCTTCAGTGGGCTCACTCTGCCAAGTTAGCCGGCCACCCTGGCGTTCGGGGTACGCTTGCTTCCATTCGCCAGCGTTTTTGGTGGCCCACCCGGGAGCATGACACGCGTCGTTTCGTGGCTGCTTGTTCGGTCTGCGCGCAGACTAAGTCCGGTAACTCTCCTCCTGCCGGCCGTCTCAGGCCGCTTCCTATTCCCTCTCGACCGTGGTCTCACATCGCCTTAGATTTTGTCACCGGACTGCCTTCGTCAGCGGGGAAGACTGTTATTCTTACGGTTGTCGATAGGTTCTCTAAGGCGGCTCATTTCATTCCCCTTGCTAAGCTTCCTTCTGCTAAAGAGACGGCACAAATCATCATCGAGAATGTTTTCAGAATTCATGGCCTTCCGTCAGACGTCGTTTCGGACAGAGGTCCGCAATTCACGTCTCAATTTTGGAGGGAGTTTTGCCGTTTGATTGGGGCTTCCGTCAGTCTCTCTTCCGGCTTTCACCCCCAGTCTAACGGTCAAGCAGAACGGGCCAATCAGACTATTGGTCGCATCTTACGCAGTCTTTCTTTTCGCAACCCTGCGTCTTGGTCAGAACAGCTCCCCTGGGCAGAATACGCCCACAACTCGCTTCCTTCGTCTGCGACCGGGCTATCTCCTTTTCAGAGTAGCCTCGGGTACCAGCCTCCGCTGTTCTCATCTCAGTTCGCCGAGTCCAGCGTCCCCTCCGCTCAGGCTTTTGTCCAACGTTGCGAGCGCACCTGGAAGAGGGTCAGGTCTGCACTTTGCCGTTATAGGACGCAGACTGTGAGGGCTGCTAATAAGCGTAGAACTAAGAGTCCTAGATATTGTCGCGGTCAGAGAGTTTGGCTCTCCACTCAGAACCTTCCCCTTAAGACGGCTTCTCGCAAGTTGACCCCGCGGTTCATTGGTCCGTTCCGTATTTCTCGGGTCATTAATCCTGTCGCAGTTCGACTTCTTCTTCCGCGATACCTTCGTCGCGTCCACCCGGTCTTCCATGTCTCCTGCATCAAGCCCGTCCTTCGCGCCCCCGCTCGTCTTCCCCCCCCCCCCCCCATCCTTGTCGAGGGCGCACCCATCTACAGGGTCCGTAGAATTTTGGACATGCGTCCTCGGGGCCGTGGTCACCAGTACCTCGTAGATTGGGAGGGGTACGGTCCTGAGGAGAGGAGTTGGGTTCCCTCTCGGGACGTGCTGGACCGTGCGCTGATCGAGGATTTCCTCCGTTGCCGCCAGGTTTCCTCCTCGAGTGCGCCAGGAGGCGCTCGGTGAGTGGGGGGGTACTGTCATGTACTGTCATGTTGTGTCTTGTCTCTGCCCTTTCCCTTCACCCTGTCTCCCTCTGCTGGTCGTTGTTAGGTTACCTTTTCTCCCCCGCTTTCCCCCAGCTGTTCCTTGTCTCCTCTTGACTACCTCGTCACCCCTTCTCCCACCTGTTCCCCTTTTCCCTCTGATTAGTCCCCTATATCTCTCTCTGTTTTTGTTCCTGTCCTTGTCGGATTCTTGTTTGTTGTGTTTCATGCCTGAGCCAGACTATCGTCATGTTTGCTGTAACCTTGTCCTGTCCTGTCGGAATCTGCCGGTCTATCTGAGCCTACCTATGTTTGGTTATTAAAGAAGCTCTGTTTAAGTTAGTTCGCTTTTGGGTCCTCATTCACTCACCGTAACAGGTACTGACTGTGTATCATTACATTGTAGTCTGTTCAGCTGTTTATACTGTGTCAGTGTGAAAGTAGGGAATTAGCTATGGAAACTGACAGATCAATAACGTTACATTGCTATACTGACTCAAATAAAAACTAACATTGCGCTGTCAACCAGCGTTTGGCCGCTGGTTTCATAATTTGATTCAGGTCTAGTGTGATTGAGGAAAAAAATCATATCTAAAGTTAGTGAGCTAGCTAGCTAACGTTAGCCAACTTTTGGCTAGTTCTAATGGTACATCAACTGGCAAAAACTAGCCAAGTTAATTTACTTCTGTTGAAATGGGACTAAAAGGCCACAAAACATTTCCATACACGCAGCAGCTGTAGATACTGCTATCTGACAGATAGTTAGAGGCTAGAGCTGAACTAGCTGTGGTAGATAATAGCTAGCTAGCTAGTTCATTCTCTTCAGACATAATTTCAGTTGAGTGGAGGATGAAACGTTAGCTAACGTTAAATGTCAGTTACACTACCAGCTCAGCACTGGGAATAATTATTTTTCTTCTGTTAAGTCAAACAGCAGTTACCTTGCCGGCTACATCAGTCAATTAAAGAGTAGCCAGCTTCTGCTTTGCTTGCTTTTACAAGTCTGAGAAAAAGAGCAACACACAGAGACAAAAGCTGCAGACAGCAGCACCATGCTGGTCAGAAGCTTTGTCAACACACAGCCTTTCCACAAGCTCTGTGGTGTCTGCATGGTCCTAAATCCAGCCGGCTGAAACCGCCAAACAGCCTACCCAACCATTCTGAGGCGTCCGCTTGGTCCTAAAGCACACCGATGCAGCTTTTGTTTTTATCACAGTGAAATTATAAAACCGGGGAGGGAGAAAAATGCTATTTTAGAATGTGGGGGGAATATCATGTCCCCCCTGTCCCCAGTGAAAGTTGTGCCCATGTTAAAAATACTTCACCAGAGAGAATAACTTAGCCAGAGAGGAGCATGAACTTATTTAAATTTTCTTAAAGCTGTGGATTGTTTCAAATCACAAGTGTGTAGGCCTATGCCTGTTTGTGAATCTCGCAATTTGGGCAGGGTGCGTAGAAATATGTCTAGCTGATTGAGTTGCGGCAGTCAGTGAAAATCATCTAAAATACAGGCAGCGTTGCAAGAAAAAGCCATATCTCAGACTGGACAATAAAAATAAAAGATTAAGATGGGGGAAAGAACGCAGACACTGGACAGAGGAATTCTCCCTAGAAGGCCAGCATCCCAGAGTCGCCTCTTCACTGTTGACTGGTGTTTTGCGGGTACTATTTCATGAAGCTGCCAATTGAGGACTTGAGGCGTCTGTTTCTCAAACTTCTCCGGCACGTCTTCCTGTGGGCTGGTTCTCCGTTGCCGCGGAGAACCAGGACCTCTGGGAGGTTTTCAGCAAGGCCCGTGCCACTTCGCTTCCTCCGCATCGGCCCTACGACTGCGGGATCGACCTTCTCCGGGCCCTACTCCACCCCGGGTGGCGGCTGTATTCTCTGTCGGGTCCAGAGACCAAGGAGATGGAAACGTACATTGAGGACTCGCTGGCTGCAGGGTGTATCAATCCTTCTGCCACCCCCACCGGTGCAGGGTTCTTCTTTGTGGAGAGGAAGGACAAAACCCTGCATCCGTGTATCGACTACCGGGGCCTCAATGACATCACTGTTAAAAACCAATACCCGCTACCACTTATCGCCTCAGCTTTCAAGTCGCTCCCAGGGGGCTACTATTTTCTCTAAGTTGGATCCGTACCATCTGGTGCGGATACGGGAAGGAGACGAGTGGAAGACAGCCTTCAACACGGTTAGCGGACACTACTAGTACCTGGTGATGCTGTAATGGAATTGTAATGTTTGTGCTTTTCTTATAACTAATTTCTGTGTTCTATTCATATGCTGTTCTATTAACCAATTTATGTGTTCATGCAAGTGGTTGACTGTACAAATCCTCACTATCAGTAGCTGCAATTTGGCAGTACGCCCAGACCTTGTTCAGAGAATGAACAAAAGATATCTCAATGTCAAGGTCTCAGCCTAGAGAGAAGAAGCCTTGTGAGGTATTGGTTTGTCACATGAATAAAACAAAATGGTAATGATTAATTAATTATGCTAAATCAAGCTAATATAACTTGTCTGTGTATAGCCGTATATAAGACAACTGCTGGGGACTGCCCAGGCAGAGCTTCTGACAGACATTCACTATGGTGTATTAAGTTTGTTGGAGCCTCTCCAGCGCGCTGACAAATAAAGGAATAAAGGATATTTAATTTAAGATTGACTTTGAGTGTGTCTGTGTAAGAATTTCCACGACAATGCTGTTCGGACTGACCAACGCTCCTGTTGTGTTCCAGGCCCTGGTTAATGACATTCTCCGCGACATGTTGAACCGATTCGTGTTTGTCTACCTCGACGACATCTTCATCTTTACCCGCTCAGCTCAAAAACATGTTCTCTAAGTCCGACAAGTCCTCCAGTGACTCCTGGAGGACTTGTTAAAGCAGAAAAATGCGAATTCCATCGCTCTACCATCTCCTTCCTTGGATACATCATCACTGCAGGCAATGTGCAGATGGATCTTGGCAAGGTGAGTGTGGTGGATTGGCCACAAACCACTTCCAGAGTGCAGTTTCAACACTTCTTGGGTTTTACCAATTTCTATCGCCATTTTATCTGGGTTTACCGCACCCTGGCTTTCCCCCTTTCAGCACTCACCTCTCCCAAGGTCCAGTTCGCATTGGACTCCAGCTGCTGACCGGGTGTTCCTGTACCTAAAGCATCGATTCACTACAGCTCTCATTTTAATCCATCCGGATCTTTCCCGTCAGTTCGTGGTGGAGGTTGACGCCTCGGATGTTTGAGTGGGAGCTGTCCTTTCTCAGCGTTCTGCGCAGGACCAAAAGCTGCATCCCTGCGCCTTCTTTTCCCATTGTCTTAATGCCACTGAGAGGAATTATGATGTGGCAAATTGAGAACTTCTCACGATGAGAAGGAGTGGAGGCACTAGTTAGAGGGGGCGGAGCATCCATTCATTGTGTGGACTGATCACAAGAACCTGGAATATCTCCGCACCGCCAAGCGTCTCAGCTCCAGGCAAGCTCGATCCCTGCTATTCACTCGGTTCAACTTTACCATCTCCTACCGCCCGGGCTCCAAGAATGTTAACCAGGTATGTGCCCAGGTAGGACACCAGGGGAAGGGGGGGTATGCTGTCACACCCTGATCTGTTTCACCTGTCTTTGTGCTTGTCTCCACCCCCCACTAGGTGTCTCCCATCTCCCCCCATTATCCCCTGTGTATTTATACCTGCGTTTTCTGTTTGTGTGTTGCCAGTTCGTTTTGTCCTACTATCATGTTCCTGCGCTTCCTGTGCTCTAGTTTTAGTTTTTCATAGTCTTCTCAGCCTGTCCTGACTCTGCCTGCCGTCCTGTACCTGCCTGACTCTGATTTGGATTACTATCTTTGCCTGCCTTGACTTACCTTTTGCCTGCCTCCTGTGTCTGCAGTGTGTGTCCGAGAACACCACGCAGCTCTCCAGGACTGCCACACAGAAATATCAGCCCACAGAGAGAAACATGATATTGAATTTCACTCAACTTTCTAGAGCAGTGGTCACCAGTGATCGCGAAGAGTCATGTCAAATCATGTCTGTCATTGAACAACCCCTTGCCAAGATCAGGTGGGGATGTTATGGGGCTATTTAGCTTCCGCTGGTCCTGTGGCCCCTTTTAAGGTAAATGGCATCACGAACTTTACCAATTACCAGGACATTTTTGCAAAAACACATGTTGCCTCTGCCAGGAGGTTGACACTTGGCTACAAGTGGATCTTCCAGCAAGACAATAACCCCAGGCACACATCAAAGTCCACAAAGAAATAGTTCATTGACCATTGTTAATAGACCAGAGCTGATTTAGCAGTTTCACCACCCCTTTTCTAGTAGTTTGTTGTACTTGCTCAAAAACCCTTTATTTTCTCACCGTAGTGGTACCTCCGAGTCACCCCACTTGAATCAGCCAATCACTGTCCGCCATTCCCCATGCACCTCACTGAACCCTCCTCCTCACTAAACCGTGCTCAGGTCTTCAGAGTGAGATCATGGTCAGAATGGAATGGCCTTGCTGGACTATTCCTTATGTTAATTGTGTTTGACCTCTGTTTTAGTGCATGCATCTAATTGTAAGTACTCTCCGACATGTCTCTGGGGTTTTAGTTGGGTGTTGCTAAGGCAGTAGAATATTTACCATGTTTGTAATGTTAGAAGGTATTTTCTCGTGGTCAGAAAGGAGGACTTGCTGGACTTTTCCTTATGTTAATTGTGTTTGACCTGTGATTTAGTGTGTGCATCTTATTTTAAGTACTGTCCGACATGTCATTGGGGTTTTAGTTTGGTGTTGCTAAGGCAGAAGAGTATTTACCATGTTTATAAGGTATTTTCCTTCCATGTGCTTCATGTTATTTCTAACCAGCTAGCCTAGGTGCTAGCCAGTCATGCTAGCTCGTTATGCTGTGTACCCCATGCTTCGTTTAGGATAGCCTATCATATAAATTATGCTCATACTTTCTGGTTAAGTTAATAGCCGTGTTTATGGACATTTAGAGTCCTTATGAAGCTTCATGTTACCGCCTTATGATGTATGCATGTAACCTAATTTAGCCTGTGCAGACCTTAGTTACATTGCAGTCATGTTTCAGTTGTTATATGCCTACCAGTAATTGGGCCTTTGAATTCTACTATCTGTGTATTTGTCATTAAGCCTGTACTTACGGGTATTATTTTATTCTCTTTCCATAGAACCACTTTTATACACTCTCACTTTCTATGTGAGCTATCATTATAGAAGAGTGTGGTGTGTTGAGCCCAATATCTGCAAGAAGCCTGTTCTGAAGACATCTTACTTGTTGTTGCCAAACAGACCTTTGGTGGCTGAACATTATCCATTGACACCTAATAGCTCTCTACTAGTGCCCATTCTACGTGGTCCTCCCAGAACAGCCCCTTTAGTATTTGTCACGTTCGCCGGATATTATAAGCTACCACAGCCCAAGATGTCTCAGAGTTACGCAAAGTCAAGGCATTGGTCACCATCCACCTCATCCCGGGCACCTCTCCCTGAACGAAGACGAGCAAACAAGCCTGATGACACAGCATGCCACTCCCACTGCACTAGACGCAGTGACCGTTGGGACGATCGGTGGAATGCTATCAGGGAGAGGTTCTAGATCCTCCGTCGCAGCACAGCTCTCTTCTCTGATCTGATGCTACTTGAGGCCAAGAAGGAGCTCAAACAGATGGTGCATAGGATAGAGCAGCTCAAGACAACACTAGCCAAACCACGCCCACAACCAACTGAATCTCCAGTGCCACAGGCTCGTACCAGCACACCACGGAGGGTCAGTGAGAAGATGCAGGGAAGGGACGGCTGTATCTACGACGAGGAGATCACCACCATTGGTCACCAAAAGGGATGTCCATCCTGACCAAGTGGAGGCTGACCAGTCCTCATGTCACCTTTCTCAAGCACCTTCTCGATCACTGCCAGTTGCTATGGCTCATCTTCAAGGGGTTGCTGCAGATATACCGGCCTGCAGCTCCACACCACTCTCGTCAACCTAAAGTTGCTCATCAGCGCTTTCATAAGCATAAGCCCTCGGTGACTCCCTCACCTTCAGCATCAGTCGCCATCAACCCCAGTCTCGGATCCAACCTCTGCTGTGGAGTTCCTCACAGTGTTGCTAGAGCCTTCTCCAGGGCCAGAGGAGCCTCCAGAGCTCACCCTGGGGCAGCACCCCATGACTGTGCTCCAGCCAACAGCAGCCATGCAGATCCAGCCTGCTCCGGCCATGGAGCTCAAGTTAGTAGTGGGGCCTACCACACCCGCTCCTGCCATGGAGCCTCAGCCTTTGCCAGGGCCAGAGGAGCTACCAAAGCTCACACCGGGGGAGCACCTTACCATTGTTCTCCAGCTGACACCCGCTGTGGAGTCCATCACAGTGGTTCTACAGCCCTTCCAGGGATGGAGGAGCTACCACAGTACCTGTCTTGACTGCATCAAACTAGGAGAAGCTAGTTAAGCTAGCTAGCTTGGCTTTTTGAGGCTGCATGCACTTTATCATCCTACACAGTAACAAACAACAACAACTCCATTCAGAACACAGGTGGCTCGTCCATTAGGGTGTTAGGGGCAGCGCCCCACTTGTGATTGGTAAAAAAAAAAAACACAAAAACGAGACTACAGTATCTATCAAGCACAGACGGCGCTAAAGCAAAAAGCTAATTGTAATTAACTTGTAAATAAATAATTATACCACAAGCAGGGTAGCCTAGTGGTTAGAGCGTTGGACTAGTAACCGGAAGGTTGCAAGTTCAAATCCCCGAGCTGACAAGGTACAAATCTGTCGTTCTGACCCAGTGGGCAGTTAACCCACTGTTCCTAGGCCGTCATTGAAAATAAGAATTTGTTCTTATTTTTGCCTAGTTAAATAAAGGTTGAAAAAAATAGGAGCCTTGGACCTGATAAACTGGACAACTACATCCAAAGACAGACGGAGTACACTAGCTAGAACTTTCTCAGCGTGGATCTGGAAGGACAAAAAAGCACGGCTAATTTTGTGTCCCTTTGTGTCCCCCAAAGCCAAAAACAAACAAAGCATGATCAAATGAATTAGCCAGCTACTGCAATATTGAGAAATATTTGGTAGATTTTTGGTCAAATTAACCAGTTATCTATAGGCAGCTAGCTAGCTATAGCTGGCTGGTAGCTTGCTAGCTAGTTAGTTCCCATGCCAACTTCTAAACTCATATCTGACTAACTCGGAAATATAAAGTTATTTCAGAATGAACATTAACTGTCTAGCGCATCATGCTTTGTGACATTATGTTAGTTAGCTATCCCAGGTCCCAGTTAGATAATGTGTTTTCACTTATTGCATCTGTATGCTTGTTGCGTTCTCCCTGGTGCACCCGTTCGGGAGCTGTCTGCTCGTTCTAAATAGTATAATCTAATCTGTTCAAAACAGTGGCAACATGTGCACCAGTGGTCATTCAGTTTTTGACATAGAGAAGTGAAATAGGTGTATTTATGCTGTTGTTCAAATGCACAGATTGCTTTATGTATCTTCTCAAAGAAACTCCCGGTAGTTCTAAAAATTGTCATTATATATCTGTCATGCTGCTTTGTTAACAACTCCAACCATCTCGCGCCCCGGGTATTCAGCCAATCGCTGGACTTATTACTCATGTTTATTGTATTTGACCTGTGTTTTAGTGTGTGCATCAAATTGTAAGTACTGTCCGACATGTCATTGGGGTTTTAGTGCCCGTTCTACATGGCCCTCCCGGATCAGCCCCTTAGTATTTGTCAACCACAAAATCAACAACTTGCAACAGGCCATCTCAGTCTCCGGACTTGAACCTCATTGATAACCTGTGGTTTGAATTGAAAACGGCAGTTCATACGCGCAGACAAAGGATATCAAGAATCTCGAAAGATTTTGTCTGGAGCAATGATTAAGATCCCTCCCAATGTGTGTCTTTTTTTTCAATGGACATTTCTTTGTATATATCCATTAAAATTATGACAACTGATTCATGATTTCAACTGGCTGAGAAACGCTGCCTGCCTGCCTGTCTCGTCCCGACTCCCGACACGTTCATTACTATGGGACAACTGGAGATCGAATTTGAATATTGAAACAATGTTAGAGGGACAGATAGCAAGGTTTATGCAAATTTCCGCTGTTGTAAAACGAAATGTTAGTCTAAAAGAAATGTGAGATAATGTCTAGATGCTTTTTTATTGTGGAGATCAAGTTTATAAATTGCCTGGCTGGGCTGATGAGACAGTGGGTTGCTCAGTCAGATGGAACAGAGTAAATAGGCATTTTAACGTCATAGATTTCGTTTTTGTTGGATTGACACTGGCTGGAATGAGGTTTTAACCAATCAGCATTCTGCATTAGACCCACCCGTTGTATAAATAGGGGATAGGCATTGGTTAGATAGCGACTGAATGGCCTTCCATGTGAGTTTCACGCTGCAGGGGAGGCTCACAATGACTGATTTCACACAGCCAGGTATACCACAGACAATATGAGCCCCCAACCTAGGGCTGGGTAATCTGATCTGGAAAAATGCAATCATTTGTCATATCCAATGGTAGAGCCTCTAATGGTAGCCTACAATATGGCTGTGGCTCTCTGTCTCTGTAAGTAGATTCCTCTTTTCCTAGTGTTGCAAGCTATTGGACAGATCCCCGCTGGGTGTGTGGTTTTACGCAGACTGTTTGTACTCCTCTTTGTGAGCCGTTCCTTGGACGTCAGATCACAGCTGCCCACACACACGTACACACATCAACACTTGGCCAGTCCTCTACACACACGCGCATGCACAGGCACACACACTTGAATGCACACACTACCTGAGGGACAGATCTCCACCCCCACGCTCCCCTGCGTCCGACAGTATGGGTTTAATGAGGGCTTGGCCATCTGTGTGTGTGTATTTGCATACAGTACCAGTTAAAAGTGTGGACATCTACTCAAGGGTTTTTCTTTGTTTACTATTTTCTACATTGTAGAATAATAGTGAAGACATCAAAACCATGAAATAACACATATAGTAACCAAAAACAGTGTTAAACAAATCAAAATGTATTTTATATTTCAGATCCTTCAAAGTAGCCACCCTGTGCCTTGATGACAGCTTTGCACACTCTTGGCATTCTCTCAACCAGCTTCACCTGGAACGCTTTTCCCACATATGCTGAGCACTTGTTGGCTGCTTTTCCTTCACTCTGCAGTCCAATTCATCACAAACCATCTAAATTGGGTTGAGATTGGCTGATTGTATCAAAGCACAAGGCGAGACCCAAATGCAGACGGTTGGAGTCTTACAATGTTTATTAATCCAAAGGGGTAGGCAAGAGTTGTCATGGACAGGCAAAAAGGTCAAAACCAGATCAGGGTCCAGGAGGTACAGAGTGGCAGACAGGCTTGTGGTCAAGGCAGGCAGAATGGTCAGGCAGGTGAGTACAAAATCCAGAAACAGGCAGGGGTCAAAAGGGCAGGACTAGAAAAAGGAGAATGCAAAAAGCAGGAGAACGGGAAAACCCTGGGCGCATACCTACCTGGGCGAATACCTAGTTGACCGGGGTGTCGGCAGTGATGAGGACTGGATACAGAATGTCTCCAGCGGGAACCCAGCACCTCTCCTCCGGGCCGCAACCCTCCCAGTCAACCAGGTACTGGAAACCCCTGCCCCGTGGTCGAACACCCAGGAGAAGTTTGGGCCTAGGTACAGGAGACAAAGAACAGTGAGACACGGGCTTAATCTTAGACACATGGAAGGCAGGGTGAATACGGAGGGTACGGGGTAACACAAGACAGACAGTAGTGGAATTCAGGACTCTGGAGATGGGAAAAGGACCAATGAAACGAGAGGACAGTTTGTGGGACTCTACCTGAACCCTCTGCCCAATGCAGTGGCGGGAAGCTGGGATCCGGCGACGGTCCGCTTGTTTATGATACCTGGAGTTGGTCTTGAGAATAGCCGCCCTGGCTCTTCTCCAGGTATGTCGACAGCGGCGGACAAACATCTGGGCCGAGGGTACGCTGTCCTCCTGCTCTTATTCAAGGAAGATTGGAGGTGGATTCCCCTTTCGAGTGCTCCATGGGGTGAGTCCCGTGGCAGAACTGGGAAGAGTGTTCCGGGCATACTCCACCCAGACCAGTTGACGGCTCCAGGTAGAGGGGTTGGTTGAGACCATGCACCTTAAGGTTGTCTCCAGGTCTTGGTTGGCTCGTTCCGACTGACTATTAGTTTGGGGATGGAATCCGGATGACAGGCTGGCCGACGACCCAAATGGGTGCAGAATGCCTTCCAGAACTGAGACAAGAACTGGGGACCCTGATCGGAGACCATGTCTACTGGAAGACATGCTGCACCATAAGCTGGGCCGTCTCCTTGGCAGAAGGTAGTTTGGGTAGAGGGATGAAATGGGTGGCCTTGGAGAACCGGTCAACTATCGTCAGAATGACAGTGTTGCCATCAGACGGAGGGAGCCCAGTGACAAAGTCAAGAGATATATGAGACCAGGGTTGATGAGGAACCGGGAGTGGCTGCAGGAGTCCAGAAGGAGCTTGCCGTGGAGTCTTGTTTTGAGCACACACAGTGCATGTGGTGACAAAGGCAGAGACGTCAGGGACCATTGTGGGCCACCAGAAACATTGTCGAAGGAAGGCTAGTGTACGACAGGACCCTGGATGACAGGTCAGCCTGGAGGAATGAGCCCATTCCAGCATCTGGGACCGGACTGGATTAGGGACAAACAGCCGGTTAGCCGGGCCCCCTTCAGGTCCAGGCTTGGAGCGTTGCGCCTCGATCCAATCCACAGTGGCAGCAAGGCATGAGGTAGGGAGAATGGTTTCAGAGGTCGAGGGTGTGGCAGAGGAACTGTATAGGCGGGAGGGCTTCACATTCTTTGACCCTGGTCAGTAGGAGATAGTGAAGTTAAATCTGGTGAAACTGAGGGCCCACCAGGCCTTCCTGGAGTTGAGGTGCTTGGCTGTACAGAGATATTCCAGGTTTTTATGGTCAGTTCAGACCAGGAATGGCTGTTCTGCTCCTTCCAGACAGTGTCTCCACTCTTCCAACTCCATCTTCACCGCCAGGAGTTCTCAGTTGCCAACATCATAGTTCCTTTCAGCAGGATTGAGACGATGGGACAGGAAGGCACAGGGATGAAACTTATGGTCCTGGGCAGATCGCTGGGACAGGATGGCCCCCACTCCAACATCCGAAGCATCCCCTTCCACCACAAATTGACGCGAGGGGTCCAGATGGATGAGGATGGGTGGTGCTGTGAACCGATGCTTCAGGGTCACAAAGGCTTTGTCGACAGCTGGAGACCATTTGAACGGTACCTTGGGAGATGAGGGCCGAGGGTGCAGCCAGGGTGCTGTAGTCCCGAATGAAATGGTGGTAGATGTTTGCAAAACCAAGAAACCATTGCAACCGCTCCCTGGACGTTGGTTGAGGCCAAATCCACCACTGCTTTCACCTTTCCAGGATCCATCTGAACATTGCCCTCAGCAATGACATATCCCAGAAAGGTGATAGTAGAGCGGTGGAACTCACACTTCTCGGCTTTCATGAACAGTTGGTTCTCCAGGAGGCGCTGAAGGACCTGTCTGACATGAAGAACATGTTCTTGTGCAGATTGGGAAAAAACAGGATGTCGTCAAGGTACACAAACACAAATCGGTTTAGCATGTCCCGAAGCACATAATTGACCAAAGCCTGGAAAACAGTTGTTGAGTCCAAATGGCATGACCTGGTACTCATAATGTCCACTGGCTGTGTTGAAGGCTGTCTTCCACTCATCCCACTCATGTATCTGAACCAGGTGGTAGGCATTTCGAAGGTCCAACTTGGAAAATATGGTGGCCCCCTGGAAACGTTCAAATGCCGAGGAGCGGTAGGGAGTAACGATTCTTGACAGTAATGTCATTAAGTCCCAGGTAGTCAATGCACGGAGGATGGGTGGTGCTCTTCTCCACAAAGAAAAACCCTGCGCTGGCAGAAGATGCAGACGGACAGAATGCCCCAGTGGCCAGATACGTACTCCATAGCTTTGGTCTCTGGTCCAGACAGAGAATACAATCGACCCCGAGGTGGTGTAGTGCCTGGGAGAAGATCAATGGCACAATCATAAGGACGGTGCGGGGGAAGGGAAGTAGCGTGTGCCTTACTGAACACTTCTAGGAGGCCATGATATTCTGTGGGGATAGCAGAGACATCCACAGTCTTGCTAACATCCTGAGGAATATGACCTGAGGAAGGCTGTGCTGCTTGAAGGCAGTGGGAATGGCAAAATGGGCTCCAACCCAGGATGGAGCTTGTGGTCCAATCAATCATCGGATTGTGCTTTTGAAGCCAGGAAAATCCCAAAACCACCGGAACATGGGGAAAGGTAATGAGGAGGAACTGTATTGTCTCACTGTGGTTACCAAAAACCCGTAATTGAACGGGCACAGTACTATGGGTGACTTCCACTATAGAGCGGCCGTCCAGTGACCTAGTATCCAAGGGCACAGAGAGAGGCCGAGTGGGAATACCAAGCTCCATAGCTATCGTGGCATCCATAAAATTTTCATCAGCCCCATAGTCAATGAGCACTAGGAGAGACTTAGATTGGTCTCCCCACAGCACTAGAGCAAAAAGGGGTGTGTGGGTGATGGGAATTAGGGAACTCCCAGTCTGACTCACCATAGTACTGGTACCCACTAGAGACAAGGGTTTCCTAATAGGGCAGGTAGCTATAAAGTGTCCTGCCCCACCACAGTACAGAAACGGTTATTATTCATCCTCCGTGAGCACTCCCAGGTGACCTCATGAAGCTGGTTGAGAGAATGCCAAAAGGTTGCAAAGCTGTCCTCAAGGCAAAGGGTGGCTACTTTGAAGAAACTCAAATATAAAATATATTTTGATTTAACACTTTTTTGGTTTCTACATAATTCCATGTGTTATTCTACCATGTAGAATGTATTGTCCCCAGCACAAGGTGCACATGTGTAAGGATCATGCTGCTTAATCAGCTTCTTGATACACCACACCTGTCAGGTGGATGGATTATCTTGGCAAAGGAGAAATGCTTACAAATAGGGATGTAAACAAGATAAATAAGCTTTTTGTGTGTATGGAACATTTCTGGGATCTTTTATGTCAGCTTATGATACATAGGACCAACACTTTACATGTTGCGTTTTTATTTCTGTTTAGGGTATATATACAATGCATTCGGAAAGTATTCAGATCCCTTGACTTATTCCACATTTTGTTACATTATAGTAAATAAAACATTTTCCTCATCAATCTACAAACAATACCCCATAATGACAAAGTGAAAACAGTTATTTTGAATTGTTTGCAAATGTATTAAAAACGAAAAAACTGAAAAACCTTATTTAATAAGTATGAGACTCAAAATTGAGCTCAGGTGCATCTGGTTTCCATTGATTATCCTTTCTACAACTCAATTGGAGGCCTCTGGGGCAAATTAAATTGATTGGACATGATTTGGAAAGGCCCACAGTTGACAGTGCATGTCAGAGCAAAAACCAAGTCATGAGGTGGAAGGAATTGTCCATAGAGCTCAGAGACAGGATTGTGTCGAGGCACAGATCTGGGGAAGGGTACCAGAACATTTCTGCAGTATTGAAGGTCCATAAGAACACAGTGGCCTCCATTATTCTTAAATGGAAGAAGTTTGGAACCACTAAGACTCTTCCTAGAGCTGGCCGCTTGTCCAAACAGCAATCGGGCAAGAAGGGCCTTGGTCAGGGAGGTGACCAAGAACCTGATGGTCACTCTGACAGAGCTCCAGAGTTCCTCTGTGGAGATGGGATAACTTTCCAGAAGGACAACCATCTCTGCAGCACTCCACCAATCAGGCCTTTATGGTAGAGTGGCCAGACGGAAGCAACTCCTCAGTAAAAGGCACATGACAGCCCGCTTTGAGTTGAAACCAAGATTGAACTCTTTGGCCTGAATGCCAAGCTGGAAGAAACCTGGCACCATGGTGGCGGATGCTGCATTATGCTGTGGGGATATTTTTCAGTGGCAAGGGACTGGATCGAGGGAAAGATGAACGGAGCAATGTACAGAAAAACCTGCTCCAGAGCGCTTAGAACCTCAGACTAGGGCGAAGGTTCACCTTCCAACAGGACAACGACCCTAAGCACACAGCCAAGACAATGCAGGAGTGGCTTCGGGACAAGTCTCTGAATGTCCTTGAGTGGTCAACCAGAGCCCATACTTGAACCCGATCAAACATCTCTGGAGAGACCTGAAAATAGCTATGCGGCAACGCTCCCTTTCCAACCTGACAGTGCTTGAGAGGATCTGCAGAGAAGAATGGGAGAAACTCCCCAAATACAGGCTTGCCAAGCTTGTAGCGTCACACCCAAAAAGACTTGAGCCTGTAATCGCTGCCATAGGTGATTCAACAATGTACTGAGTAAAGGGTCTGAATACTTATGTAAATGTGATATTTCAGTTTTTTCTTTATACAAACATTTCTAAAAACCTGTTTTAGCTTTGTCATTATGGGGTATTGTGTGTGTATATTGACGAGGGGGAAAAAAACGATTTAATACATTTTAGAATAAGACTGTAATGTAACAAAGTGTGGAAAATTATTTTTTCAATTATTTTGTGAAGCATCACAAAGTTAAAGTTACATCATAGATACAAATAGAAATCATCAAACTGGATGGACATCAGAAATAGAGGAAGGACTAAGAACAAACAAGAGAGAACTATTGTAAAGTAGACTGTGTCTGTAGAGTATGTATAAGATGTAAGGATTGAAGGCAGAAGCAGAAGTGTTTATTAGTTTACTCCAATTGGGGGATCGGCGGAAGGGAATAATAATAAAGGTATATTCTTTAAAAAGTATGTATGTCTATATTAGGTATGTGTATGTATATATGTGTATGTATATGCATGCGTGTATGGATATACAGTGCCTTGCAAAAGTATTTGGCCCCCTTGAACTTTGCGACCTTTTGCCACATTTCAGGCTTCAAACATAAAGATATAAAACTGTATTTTTTTTGTGAAGAATCAACAACAAGTGGGACACAATCATGAAGTGGAACAACATTTATTGGATATTTCAAACTTTTTTAACAAATCAAAAACTGAAAAATTGGGCGTGCAAAATTATTCAGCCCCCTTAAGTTAATACTTTGTAGCGCCACCTTTTGCTGCGATTACAGCTGTAAGTCGCTTGGGGTATGTCTCTATCAGTTTTGCACATCGAGAGACTGACATTTTTTCCCATTCCTCCTTGCAAAACAGCTCGAGCTCAGTGAGGTTGGATGGAGAGCATTTGTGAACAGCAGTTTTCAGTTCTTTCCACAGATTCTCGATTGGATTCAGGTCTGGACTTTGACTTGGCCATTCTAACACCTGGATATGTTTATTTTTGAACCATTCCATTGTAGATTTTGCTTTATGTTTTGGATCATTGTCTTGTTGGAAGACAAATCTCTGTCCCAGTCTCAGGTCTTTTGCAGACTCCATCAGGTAAACTTCTTCACAACAGTATCTCGGACCTGCCTGGTGTGTTCCTTGTTCTTCATGATGCTCTCTGCGCTTTTAACGGACCTCTGAGACTATCACAGTGCAGGTGCATTTATACGGAGACTTGATTACACACAGGTGGATTGTATTTATCATCATTAGTCATTTAGGTCAACATTGGATCATTCAGAGATCCTCACTGAACTTCTGGAGAGAGTTTGCTGCACTGAAAGTGAAGGGGCTGAATAATTTTGCACGCCCAATTTTTCAGTTTTTGATTTATTGATTTATTTATAAACCAAAGAGGTTTGAAGCTTTATGTAACAAAATTCCCTAGAGATTATTGTCTTTTACTTTTAGCCTTCAGAAGTAGGTTCAGACTGAACTTTACTCACTCAGTGTTGTTGCGGGTGGTATTTCCAGGTTCCGCTGTGTTTCTTCTGCAGGTTTTGGTTTTTCACCTTCCAACAGGACAACGACCCTAAGCACACAGCCAAGACAACGAAGGAGTGGCCCAGCCAGAATCCAGACTTGAACCCAATCAAAAATCTCTGGGGAGACCTGAAAATATCTGTGCAGTGACGCTCCCATCCAAACTGACAGAGCTTGAGAGGATCTGCAGAGGAGAATGGGAAAAGTCCCCAAATACAGGTGTGCCAGACTTGTATTTATTATTATTTATTATTTATTTATAACTTAACTGACTTGCCTAGTTAAAAAATAATTCTTATTTACAGTTACAGCCTACCAGGGAACAGTGGGTTAACTGCCTTGTTCAGGAGCAGGATGACAGATTTTTACCTTGTCCGCTCAGGGGATTCGATCCAGTAACCTTTTGGTTACAGGCCCAACGCTCTAACCACCTAGGCTGCCTGCCTCCCCAAAATTGTATCGTAATACCCAAGAAGACTCAAGACGGTAACCGCTGCCAATGGTGCTTCAACAATGTACTGAGTAAAGGGTCTGAATACTAATGTAAATGTGATATTTAAGATTTTTTTTAAACCTGTTTTTGCTTTGTCATTATGGTGTATTGTGCGTAGATTGATTAGAAAAGCATATATGTTTAATCAATTTTAGAATAAGGCTGTAACGTAACAAAATGTGGAAAAGTCAAAGGGTCTCAAAACTTTCCGAATGCACTGTATTACCGTAAGTAGAATACCATAAGTATTTATAGATTCCTACTACCAGTCCCTTTATATGTTTAAACCTACCCAAACCACTCCAGTACTCCTGCACATTGAATATGGCATCGGCATGCATTATTGTTTATTTGTTTATAAAATGTTCTGTTGATATCTATATTTATATTATTAATACTGCATTGTTGGGAAAGAGCTCTCGAGGTGCGAATATCATTGTACTGTTTTACACCTGGTGTATCTCGTACACGTGGCCAATAAACTATAATCTCATTACTTTGGATGGAAATAGGATTGGCATGTGATTACATCTGCGTTATGAAACAAATAAAGGGATAATCTGTGCGTGTCACTGTCAGATTATTTGTATTATTAACAGCTCCACCACCTCCACACCAGGAGACAGAGATTTATTTTACCTGTCCCTGGGAAATGGCTTATTGATACAGAAAATGCCAGAAGTCACTGCTCCAAAAGCTCCTGCTAAAGCCAATGACATCACTGCTTATTTTTTGTATTATTATTTTTGTAAGAAAGTACACCATCCCTGAACTGGGGAAAGGGTTAGATGAGTTTTGCTGTAAAGGAGGAGTGCACTAAAGGCAGAGAGAGGAGAGAGAGGTAGACAGATAGCCTGGCTTTATTAATAAGTAAAGCCAGGCATTTGGTGAACAAGACGATATTGGCTATGGTAGCAACAGTGCTTCTTGCTTCTTAATGGTTTCATAATGCAAAAGTAATCACGTGGCTATCTTATTTACATAGAAAATAATGAACGAATGTGTGTAGTTTCAACATTTCATGGCCACGTGCACAGAATACACCAGGTGTAAAATGAAATTCCTACCTCGAGAGCTCTTTCCCCACAATTATTATTAAAAAATAAATCAATTAACCTTTATTTAACTAGGCAAGTCAGGTTAGAACAAATTCTTATTTACAATGACAGCCTACCAAAAGGACAATGGCCTCCTGCGGGGACGGGGCTGGGATTAATATATATATATATATATATATATATATATATATATATATATAGGAGAAAACACACATCACGACAAGAGAGACACTACAACACTACATAAAGAGAGACCTAAGACAACAACATAGCATGGCAGCAACACATCAAATCAAATCAAAGTTTATTTGTCACGCGCGCCAAATACAACAGGTGTAGTAGACCTTACAGTGAAATGCTTACTTACAGGCTCTAACCAATAGTCAAAAAAAGGTGTTTGGTGAACAATAGGTAAGTAAAGAAATAAAACAACAGTAAAAAGACGATCTATATACAGTAGCGAGGCTATAAAAGTAGCGAGGCTACATACAGACACCGGTTAGTCAGGCTGATTGAGGTAGTATGTACATGTAGATATGGTTAAAGTGACTATGCATATATGATGAACAGAGAGTAGCAGTAGCGTAAAAAAGGGGTTGGTGGGTGGTGGGTGGCATGACACAATGCAGACAACACAACAGTGGTAGGCCTGATCACAGACAATGATGAGACAGCCTATAGGGAGGAGGTCAGAGACCTGGCCGAAGCGAGCATAGAAGTGATTTAGCTCATCTTGTAGGCTCGCGTCACTGGGCAGCTCGCAGCTGTGCTTCCCTTTGTAGTTTGTAATAGTTTGCAAACCCTGCCACATAAGACAAGCGTCTGAGCCAGTGTTCAATCTTAGCCCTGTATTGACGTTTTGCCTGTGTGATGGTTCGTCGCAGGGCATAGCAGGATTTCTTGTAAGCTTCCGGGTTAGAGTCCCGCTCCTTGAAAGAGGCAGCTCTACCCTTTAGCTCAGTGCGAATGTTGCCTGTAATCCATGGCTTCTGGTTGGGGTATGTACATACAGTCACTGTGGGGATGACGTCCTCGATGCACTTATTGATAAAACCAGTGATTGATTTGGTGTACTCCTCAATGCCATCGGAAGAATCCCGGAACATGTTCCAGTCTGTGCTAGCAAAACATTCCCGTAGTTTAGCATCTGCTTCATCTGACCATTTTTTTATAGACCGAGTCACTGGTGCTTCCTGCTTTAATTTTTGCTTGTAAGCAGGAATCAAGAGGACAGCTGTGGTTGGATTTACCAAATGGAGGGCGAGGGAGAGCTTTGTACGCGTCTCTGTGTGTGAAGCACAGGTGATCTAGAATGTTTTTCCCTCTGGTTGACAACACAGTATGGGAGCAACACAACATGGTACAAACATTGTTGGGCACAGACAACAGCACAAAGGGCAAGAAAACAATACATAACGTGAAGCAGCCACAACTGTCAGTAAGAATGTCCATGATTGAGTCTTTGAATGAAGAGATGGAAATAAAACTGTCCAGTTTGAGTGTTTGTTGCAGCAGAGGAGCGACCCAGGGATGTGTGTGCTTTGGGGACCTTTAACGAATGTGAATGGCAGACCGCGTGTTGTATGTTGAGGATGAGGACTGCAGTAGGTATTTCAGATAGGGGGGAGTGAGGCCTAAGAGTGTTTAGAAATAAGCATCAACCAGTGGGTCTTGTATACAGAGATGACCAGTTTACAGAGGAGTATAGAGTGCAATGATGTGTCCTATAAGGAGCATTGGTGGCAAATTTGATGGTCTATTGGTAAAGAACATCTAGCCGCTCGAGAGCACCCTTACATGCCGATCTATAAATTATGTCTCCGTAATCTAGCATGGGTAAGATGGTCATCTGAATCAGGGTTAGTTTGGCAGCTGGGGTGAAAGAGGAGAGATTACGATAGAGGAAACCAAGTCTAGATTTAACCTTAGCCTACAGCTTTGATATGTGCTGAGAGAAGGAAAGTGTACCATCTAACCATACTCCCAAGTACTTGTATGAGGTAACTACCTCAAGCTCTAAACCTGCCGAGGTAGTAATCACACCTGTGGGGAGAGGGCATTCTTCTTTCCAAACCACATGACCTTTATTTTGGAGGTGTGCAGAACAAGGTTAAGGGCAGAGAAAGCTGTGATAGTTGAAAGTATATGTCAAACTGGATGGTGTTCAGAGATAGATGGGAGGGCTTGAGTGGAGCTGAAGGATGGGACTAAAAACAAACAAAAGATAACTATTGTGTCCGTAAAATGTTCAGTGCATTCGGAAAGTATTCAGAAGCCTTGACTTTTTCCACGTTTTGTTACGTTACAGCCTAATTCTAAAACGTATTAAGTACTTTTTCCCACATCAATCTACACACAATACCACATAATGATGAAGCAAAAACAGCATTTTAGAAATTGTTGCAAATGTACAAAAAAATACAAATGTAATATCATATTTACACAAGAATTCAGACCCTTTAATCAGTACTGTGTTCAAGCACCTCTGGCAGCGACTACAACCTCAAGTCATCTTGGGTATGATGCTAAAAGTTTGGCACACCTGTATTTGGGGAGTTTCTTCCATTCTTCTCTGAAGATCCTCTCAAGCTTTGTCAGGCTGGATGGGGAGTGTCGCTGCACAGCTACTTTCAGGTCTCTCCAGAGATGTTCGTTTGTGTTCTAGTCCGGGCTCTGGCTGGGCCACTCAAGGACATTTTTTTTGTTATTAAATACATTTTAACCTTTATTTAACGAGGCAAGTCAGTTAAGAACAAAATCTTAATTACAATGACGGCCTACCCCAGCCAAACTCTAACCAGGGCAACATTGGGAGTCCAATAGGGCGGTGCACAATCACAGCCAGTTGTGATACAGCCTGTAATCGAACCAGGGTCTCTATTGACACCTCTAGCACTAAGATGCAGGGCCTTAGACCACTGCGCCACTCAGGAGAACAACATTTAGAGATGGACATTCAGAGACTTGTCCCGAAGCCACTCCTGCATTGTCTTGGCTTTGTGCTTAGGAACGATGTCCTGTTGGAAGGTGAACCTTCTCCCCAGTCTGAGATCCTGAGCCCTCTGTAGCAGGTTTTCATCAAGGATCTCACTGTACTTTGCTCCATTCATGTTTCCTGCGATACTGACTAGTCTCCCAGTCCCAGAAAAACATCCCAACAGCATGACGCTGCCACCACCACGACTTCTTGGTTTCATCAGACCAAATAATCTTGTTTCTCATGGTCTGAGAGTCTATAGGTGCCTTTTGGCAAACTCCAAACGGGCTGTCATGTGCCTTTTTGTTACGGTTTTCTTCCGTCGAAAGAGAGGAGGACCAAAATGCAGCGTGGTTATCTTTATACATCTTTAATGAAGATGATAAAATGAACAATATACAAAAAAAAGAAACCTGAAAACCCGAAACAGCCCTATCTGGTGCAAACAAACAGAGACAGGAACAATCACCCACGAAACACTCAAAGAATATGGCTGCCTAAATATGGTTCCCAATCAGAGACAACGATAAACACCTGCCTCTGATTGAGAACCACTCCAGACAACCATAGACTTTTCTAGACAACTCCACTAACCACAATCCCATAACCTACAAAAAAAAACCTACACAAAACCAACACATAATTCACCCATGTCACACCCTGGCCTGACCAAAATAATAAAGAAAACACAAAATACTAAGGCCAGGGCGTGACAGTACCCCTCCCCCCCAAGGTGCGGACTCTCGGCCGCACACCTAAACCCATAGGGGAGGGTCCGGGTGGGCGTCTGTCCACGGTGGCGGCTCTGGCGCCGGACGTGGAACCCACTCGAACACAGTCTTAGTCCGCTTACTCCGCGTCCTTAGTCCGCTTACCCTCGCCGCCGACTTTGGCCTAGTAACCCTAACAAAGGGCCCCACTGGACTGAGGGGCAGCTCCGGACTGAGGGACAGCTCGGGACTGAGGGATAGCTCGGGACTGAGGGGTAGCTCGGGACTGAGGGGTAGATCGGGACTGAGGGGTAGCTCGGGACTGAGGGGTAGCTCGGGACTGAGAGGAAGCTCAGGCAGGTTGATGGCTCTGGCAGATCCTGGCTGACTGGTGGTTCTGGCAGATCCTGGCTGACTGGCGGATCCTGGCTGAATGGCGGATCCTGGCTGAATGGCGGATCCTGGCTGACTGGCGGATCTGGAAGATCCTGGCTGACTGGCGGCTCTGGCGGATCCTGGCAGACTGGCGGCTCTGGCGGATCCTGGCTGACTGGCGGATCTTGGCAGACTGGCGGATCCTGGCAGACTGACGGATCCTGGCTGACTGGCGGATCCTGGCAGACTGGCGGTTCTGGCGGATCCTGGCAGACTGGCAGATCTGGCGGATCCTGGCTGACTGGCGGCTCTGGCTGCTCCATGCTGACTGGCGGCTCTGGCTGCTCCATGCTGACTGGCGGTTCTGGCTGCTCCTTGCAGACTGGCAGCTCTGGCGGCTCCTTGCGGACTGGCAGCTCTGGCGGCTCCTTGCAGACTGGCAGCTCTGGCGGCTCCTTGCAGACTGGCAGCTCTGGCGGCTCCTTGCAGACTGGCAGCTCTGGCGGCTCCTTGCAGACTGGCAGCTCTGGCGGCTCCTTGCAGACTGGCAGCTCTGGCGGCTCCTTGCAGACTGGCAGCTCTGGCAGCGCTAAACAGGCGGGAGACTCCGGCAGCGCCGGACAGGAGAAAAGCTCTGGCAGCGCTGGACAGGAGGAAGGCTCTGGCAGCGCTGGACAGGCGAGGCGCACTGTAGGCCTGATGCGTGGTGCTGGCACTGGTGGTACTGGGTCGAGGACACGCACAGGAAGCCTGGTACGGGGAGCTGCCACCGGAGGGCTGGTGCGTGGAGGTGGTACTGGATAGACCGGACCGTGCAGGGGCACTGGAGCTCTTGAGCACCGAGCCTGCCCAACCTTACCTGGTTGAATGCTCCCGGTCGCCCTGCCAGTGCGGCGAGGTGGAATAGCCCGCACTGGGCTATGCAGGCGAACCGGGGACACCGTGCGTCAGGCTGGTGCCATGTAAGCCAGCCCAAGGTGACGCACTGGAGACCAGATGCGTAGAGCCGGCTTCATGACACTTGGCTCGATGCCCACTCTAGCCCGGACAATACGAGGAGCTGGTATGTACCGCACCGGGCTATGCACCCGCACTGGAGACACCGTGCGCTCCACAGCATAACACGGTGCCTGCCCGGTCTCTCTAGCCCCCCGGTAAGCACAGGAAGTTGACGCAGGTCTCCTACCTGGCTTCGCCATACTCCCTGTGTGCCCCCCCCAATACATTTTTGGGGCTGCCTCTCGGGCTTCCTTGCCAACCGTGTTCCCTCGTATCGCCGGCTCCTCTCTCCGGCTGCCTCTGCTCTCCTAAGTGCCTCCACCTGTTCCCATAGGAGGCGATCTCTTCCAGCCAGGATCTCCTCCCAAGTGTAACAACCCTTGCCGTCCAAAACCTCCTCCCATGTCCATTCCTCCTTGCGCTGCTCCTGCTGCCGCTGCCTGTCACCACGCCGCTTGGTCCTGTTGTGGTGGGTGATTCTGTTACGGTTTTCTTCCGTTGAAAGAGAGGAGGACCAAAATGCAGCGTGGTTATCTTTATACATCTTTAATGAAGATGATAAAATTAACTATATACAAAAACAAGAAACCCGAAACAGCCCTATCTGGTGCAAAAAAACACAGAGACAGGAACAATCACCCACGAAACACTCAAAGAATATGGCTGCCTAAATATGGTTTCCAATCAGAGACAACGATAAACACCCGCCTCTGATTGAGAACCACTCCAGGCAACCATAGACTTTTCTAGACAACTCCACTAACCACAATCCCATAACCTACAAAAAAAACCTAGACAAAACCAACACATAATTCACCCATGTCACACCCTAGCCTGACCAAAATAATAAAGAAAACACAAAATACTAAGGCCAGGGCGGGAGACTTTTACAGAGGAGTGGCTTCCGTTTGGCCACTCTACCATAAAGAACTGATTGGTGGAGTGCTGCAGAGATTTTTATCTTTCAATTTCGAGTCTCATAGTAAAGGGTCTGAATATTTATGTAAATAAGATATTTCTGTTTTTTATTTTTAATACATTTGCAAAAATGTCTAAAAACCCGTTTTCTCTTTGTCATTATGGGGTATTGTGTGTAGATTGATGATATATTTTTTTAGGTAATCCATTTTAGAATAAGGCTGTATTGTAACAAAATGTGGAAAAAGTCAAGGGGTCTGAATACTTTCCGAATACACGGTATATAGTATGTATACGCTGGAAGTAGACTCTTACGTGTTGTTGTCCATTAGTTTACTCCAATTAGGGGAGCGGTGGAAGGGTTAGGTGAAAAAATTATGGAAAAAATATATGGGGGATTGGAAATGATGCAGACAATTACATTGAGGGAAGCCACAATCTATCTGCAATATTAAAGCTGATCTACCCCCTAAAAAACACACACACAAAAACACAACAATGCAGTGATAGTAACAATAACTTAGGTAATAATAGAAAATAGAATAAACAAATATATAATAATACAGGCCAGTGCCTTATTCAATATATAGGGGTACAGGCCTTATTCAATATACAGGCCTTATTCAATATACAGGCCTTATTCAATATACAGGCCTTATTCAATATATAGGGGTACAGGCCTTATTCAATATACAGGCCTTATTCAATATACAGGCCTTATTCAATATACAGGCCTTATTCAATATATAGGGGTACAGGCCTTATTCAATATACAGGCCTTATTCAATATACAGGCCTTATTCAATATATAGGGGTACAGGCCTTATTCAATATATAGGGGTACTGGAGTGGTTAAGGTATGTTTTATACATACATTATTACATTTCTGTATACATATAAAGGAAGTAGGAATATATAAATACCTATGGTATTATACTAATGGTAATGTATACATGTAAACAGGAGTAATAGTGACCAGTAGCAGGATAAATAGATGGACACTAATGGTTATGGAAATAAATAATCAATGAACAGCAGCGTAATGGCAATAATAAATCAAATCAATAATCATTATAGCAGTAGAGTAAGTGTCAGGGTGTGTGTGTGTGTGTGGGGGGGGGGGGGGGGGGGGTATAAGTTAGTGTAGTCAGTAATGAGTGTGTGAGTGAGGGTGATGGTGTGTGTTCTGTTTTTACTTATTTGATTTGGAGACATACAGAGTGATATAAAATCTAAGCTCGGTGCCCTTCGTGTCACTGTCATGAAGATATTTTTTTTCAAGCGGTGGAATACTCCGCTTGTCAATAATATCTGGGTAATTTAGTACCACTCCACAGAATACACACCCACAATGTATTTTTGGAGCGCCAAAAACCCTTTGAACGCTAGTTGGGGTATGGGTATTGTTGTTTCTGGCTCACTAACATATTTTGAGGTGTGCCTTGTAAGAGGCTAAATTTGTTGCACTCGTTAGTGAGAGTGCTGTACTGATTTAACTGAAATGCGGTTGTAAACTAAGGTAGATATAGAAGAAAAGTCATAGCAAGTAAAAGGATTGTTACCCTTACTGAGAATGTTGTTGTAGTTAAGTGGGATACTTGGAAGTTTAGATTTGTATAAATACAAAGTACATTTATTCTAATTCAACTGTTATAAAATACTTAAATTGTTCTTCAGGACAATGAAATAGAAGTTACAAAATAGGTATTAAAGGGCTTATGTCAAATGCATGTAACAGAAAGTGGCCATCGTTGGCACTAGCTGCCTGCACTGTAGATCTTTTACTAACCGCAACATTTTTGCTAACCACTGTGCTTCCAGTAATGCATTGTAAATTCTAGAATACAGCATGTTGCTGTAGGCAGGTGTTACAGTATTATGCTGTAAATTGTGTTTTAGTAAAGGTCCTGTAGATCTACAGTAATTTACTGTCTTCTGTACTGACATCTTTTTGCAGTGTTGTGTTGGCTCTGCCTGTCTCTTGATGAGTACAGTCTCTTGTACATACATTAGGCTATATATATATATATTACTATATATTTTGTGACTGACTGTTAACCTAAATGTTAATATAAACTCAGCAAAAAAAGAAACGTCCCTTTTTCAGGACCCTGTCTTTCAAAGATAATTCATAAAAAGGACAGCTGATCATCCTCGCAGTGGCAGACCACGTGTAACAACACCTGCACAGGATCGGTACATCCAAACATTGCACCTGCAGGACAGGTATAGGATGGCAACAACAACTGCCCGAGTTACACCAGGAACGGACAATCCCTCCATCAGTGCTCAAATTGTCCGCAATAGGCTGAGAGAGGCTGGACTGAGGGCTGGTAGGCCTGTTGTAAGGCAGGTCCTCACCAGACATCACCGGCACAAACCAACCGTCGCTGGACCAGACAGGACTGGCAAAACGTGCTCTTCACTGACGAGTCGCGGTTTTGTCTCACCAGGGGTGATTGTCGGATTCGAGTTTAAGGAATGAGCGTTACACCGAGGCCTGTACTCTGGATCGGGATCGATTTGGAGGTGGAAGGTCCATAATGGTCTGGGGCGGTGTGTCACCGCATCATTGGAATGACCTTGTTGTCATTGCAGGCAATCTCAACGCTGTGCATTACAGGGACGACATCCTCCTTCCTCATGTGGTACCCTTCCTGCAGGCTCATCCTGACCTGACCCACCAGCATGACAATGCCACCAGCCATACTGCTCGTTCTGTGCGCGATTTCCTGCCAGACAGGAATGTCACTGTTCTGCCATGGCCAGCGAAGAGCCCGGATCTCAATCCCATTGAGCACGTCTGGGACCTGCTGGATCAGAGGGTAAGGGGCTAGGGCCATTCCCCCCAGAAATGTCCGGGAACTTGCAGGTGCCTTGGTTGAAGAGTGGGGTAACATCTCACAGCAAGAACTGGCAAATCTGGTGCAGTCCATGAGGAGGAGATGCACTGTAGTACTTAATGCAGCTGGTGGCCACACCAGATACTGACTGTTACTTTTGATTTTTTTGACCCCCCCTTTGGACACATTATTCTTTCTGTTAGTCACATGTCTGTGGAACTTGTTCAGTTTATGTCTCAGTTATTGAATCTTGTTATGTTCGTACAAATATATACACATGTTAAGTTTGCTGAAAATAAACACAGTTGACTGTGAGAGGACATTTCTTTTTTTGCTGCGTTTATATCAGTGTTACTTGATGAGCAGATATATTTCTGAAAACATGACCCACTTCATCCCATAAATCCCATAAACTTAAATGTTACCTTATCCATGTGTTGTTGATGGATGGAATGTCGTTTGTACAGTATGTACTGTATCAGTGCTGGGCTGTAAATAAATAAATAAATGTTATGCACCAGTGTTTCTCTACCCCCAGTCTGTTGGATGCTGCTAGCCAGCCAGTCTATCAGCTATTTAGCAATTTCAAGAGCCATAGGTAAATGCTCGGTGGTAGTTCCTGGTCCATAAAGTATTAAAACCACCTAGAGTTGATTGAGCCAGGCCCGGTTAATAAATCATATGCCCTGGGGCTTTGTTATTTTTATAGGCCCCCCCACCCAATTCGATGAAAAGAAAGAAAAATACACTTTATAATAAAGCCATAATAACATTTGTTACAGTATGTGGCATGGGCTACAGTTGAGCAGAGGCGTTTTAAGGATTTCCACACACGGGGAACATTTGATAGCAGGGTACGATTTATTATATTTTTTTTCTTAAATGCATTTCATGTAATTCTACGTCATTTACATGATGAAGATATTAGATTCATCTTTTTTAATACAACACAAATGACCAAATTGAGTGGTTACTCTGACACTGGCCAACGGAGAACAATCTGGTCTTGAATTCAAACAAACAATAGCCCAGGCCAATGAAGCAACACAGATTGTACAATATATATATTATATACATTGAACAAAAATATAAGCGCAACATGCAACAATTTTAAAGATTTTACTGAGTTACAGTTCATATAAGGAAATCAGTCAATTGAAATACATTCATTAAGCCCTAATCTATGGATTTCACATGACTGGTACTATGCATCTGTTGGTCACAGGCACCTTAAAAAAATGGGCCTCAGGATCTCATCACGGTATCTCTGTGCATTCAAATTGCCACCAATAAAATTCAATAGTGTTCATTGTCCGTAGCTTATGCATTCCCATACCATAACCCCACCATGGGGCACTCGTTGACATCAGAAAACCGTTCGCCCACACAACGCCATAAACGGGCTTTGCGGTTGTGAGGCCGGTTGAACGTACTGTCAAATTCTCTAAAACAACATTGGAGGTGGCTTATGGTAGAGAAATTTACATTAAATTCTCTGGCAACAGCTCTGGTGGACATTCCTGCTGTTAGCATGCCAATTGCACTCTCCCTCAAAACTTGAGATATTTTTGGCATGGTGTTTTGTGACAAAACTGCAGATTTTAGAGTGACCTTTTATTGTCCCCAGCACAAGGCGCACCTGTGTAATCATGCTGTTAAATCATCTTCTTGATATGCCACATCTATCAGGTGGATGGATTATCTTGGCTAAGGAGAATTGCTCACAACAGGTATGTAACCAAATGTGTGCACAAAATATGAGAGAAATAAGATGCATGTAGGAAATCTTTCATGGATCTTTTATTTCAGCTCATGATACATGGGACCAACACTTTACATATTATGATAATATTTTTGTTCAGTGTATATATCCTGTATATATTATAGGCTACAGTAGGCTATAAAATGTCTAGTGGCACACTGACTCCGCTAATGAGCAATAAAGGAGCAACAAAGGATTTGTTACAAGAGTAGTGACTGTGTTGGTTGTTTCCTTTACTTAGGCCACAAAGAGAGAATGGAATGGAATGGAATCAGTGCATCACAGGCGCATCAGAATGAACTCAGTGCATCACAGGCGCATCAGAATGAACTCAGTGCATCACAGGCGCATCAGAATGAACTCAGTGCATCACAGGCGCATCAGAATGAACTCAGTGCATCACAGGGCGCATCAGAATGAACTCAGTGCATCACAGGCGCATCAGAATGAACTCAGTGCATCACAGGCGCATCAGAATGAACTCAGTGCATCACAGGCGCATCAGAATGAACTCAGTGCATCACAGGCGCATCAGAATGAACTCAGTGCATCACAGGCGCATCAGAATGAACTCGGTGCATCACAGCTGCATCAAAATTAAATTATTATTATTGCATCGCAGGCACCTCAGTATATGTATTATATGAGAACAAGAGTATTTGCAGAGTTGCTATTTAACCCAAGTGGAAGTCCTCCTAAGACTAGGTATGCACTTTTCTTGACAAAGTTGACAATAATCTGACTATTACTCAATCGGGGAATACGCTTTCATCGGTCCATACTCAGTATGTTGCAATGGTGAAGTCTCTCAGTGATGGCATATAGCAATTTTTTTTTTTTTTTGAGGGGTTTCTTTAATATTTTGTGCTTTGCCAGCTGGTTTCTCCACGCATTGCGCAGACAGAAACAAACATCTTTCTGGTAAGAAGAGGGGCGGGGGCGTATGCTTCATGGTTAACGTGACGTGGTGTGATCATAACAACATACAGGTACTCAAGTCCTTCTGTTCACCTGATTTAGAATTCCTCACAATCAAATGTCGACCGCATTATCTACCAAGGGAATTCTCTTCGATTATAATCACAGCCGTATATATTCCCCCCCAAGCAGACACATCGATGGCTCTGAACAAACTTTATTTGACTCTTTGCAAACTGGAATCCATTTATCCGGAGGCTGCATTCATTGTAGCTGGGGATTTTAACAAGGCTAATCTGAAAACAAGACTCCCTAAATTTTATCAGCATATCGATTGCGCAACCAGGGCTGGAAAAACCTTGGATCACTGCTATTCTAACTTCCGCGACGCATATAAGGCCCTGCCCCGCCCTCCTTTCGGAAAAGCTGACCACGACTCCATTTTGTTGATCCCTGCCTACAGACAGAAACTAAAACAAGAAGCTCCCGCGCTGAGGTCTGTTCAACGCTGGTCCGACCAATCTGATTCCACACTCCAAGACTGCTTCCATCACGTGGACTGGGATATGTTTCGTATTGCGTCAGACAACAACATTGACGAATATGCTGATTCGGTGTACGAGTTCATTAGAACATGCGTTGAAGATGTCGTTCCCATAGCAACGATTAAAACATTCCCAAACCAGAAACCCGTGGATTGATGGCAGCATTCTCGTGAAACTGAAAGCCAGGGCAAGGTGACCGGAAACAGGACTGAATACAAACAGTGTAACTATTCCCTCAGCAAGGCAATCAAACAAGCTAAGCGTCAGTATAGAGACAAAGTAGAATCTCAATTCAACGGCTCAGACACAAGAGGTATGTGGCAGGGTCTACAGTCAATCAGGATGTCTTGCTCCCAGGCAGACTAAATAACTTTTTTGCCCGCTTTGAGGACAATACAGTGCCACTGACACGGCCTGCAACTAAAACATGCGGACTCTCCTTCACTGCAGCCGACGTGAGGAAAACATTTAAACGTGTCAACCCTCGCAAGGCTGCAGGCCCAGACGGCATCCCCAGCCGCGCCCTCAGAGCATGCGCAGACCAGCTGGCTGGTGTGTTTACGGACATATTCAATCAATCCCTATCCCAGTCTGTTGTTCCCACATGCTTCAAGAGGGCCACCATTGTTCCTGTTCCCAAGAAAGCTAAGGTAACTGAGCTAAACGACTACCGCCCCGTAGCACTCACTTCCGTCATCATGAAGTGCTTTGAGAGACTAGTCAAGGACTATATCACCTCCACCTTACCTGACACCCTAGACCCACTCCAATTTGCTTACCGCCCAAATAGGTCCACAGACGATGCAATCTCAACCACACTTCACACTGCCCTAACCCATCTGGACAAGAGGAATACCTATGTGAGAATGCTGTTCACCGACTACAGCTCGGCATTTAACACCATAGTGCCCTCCAAGCTCGTCATCAAGCTCGAGACCCTGGGTCTCGAACCCGCCCTGTGCAACTGGGTACTGGACTTCCTGACAGGCCGCCCCCAGGTGGTGAGGGTAGGCAACAACATTTCCACCCCGCTGATCCTCAACACTGGGGCCCCACAAGGGTGCGTTCTGAGCCCTCTCCTGTACTCCCTGTTCACCCACGATTGCGTGGCCACGCACGCCTCCAACTCAATCATCAAGTTTGCGGACGACACAACAGTGGTAGGCTTGATTACCAACAACGACGAGACGGCCTACAGGGAGGAGGTGAGGGCCCTCGGAGTGTGGTGTCAGGAAAATAACCTCACACTCAACGTCAACAAAACTAAGGAGATGATTGTGGACTTCAGGAAACAGCAGAGGGAACACCCCCCTATCCACATTGATGGAACAGTAGTGGAGAGGGTAGTAAGTTTTAAGTTCCTCGGCGTACACATCACAGACAAACTGAATTGGTCCACCCACATCACTTCGTGAAGAAGGAGCAGCAGCGCCTCTTCAACCTCAGGAGGCTCAGGAGGCTTGTCACCAAAAGCACTCACAAACTTCTACAGATGCACAATCGAGAGCATCCTGTCGGGCTGTATCACCGCCTGGTACGGCAACTGCTCCGCCCACAACCGTAAGTCTCTCCAGAGGGTAGTGAGGTCTGCACAACGCATCACCGGGGGCAAACTACCTGCCCTCCAGGACACCTACACCACCCGATGTCACAGGAAGGCCATAAATATCATCAAGGACAACAACCACCCGAGCCACTGCCTGTTCACCCCGCTATCATCCAGAAGGCGAGGTCAGTACAGGTGCATCAAAGCTGGGACCGAGAGACTGAAAAACAGCTTCTATCTCAAGGCCATCAGACTGTTAAACAGCCACCACTAACATTGAGTGGCTGCTGCCAACACACTGACTCAACTCCAGCCACTTTAATAATGGGAATTGATGGGAAATGATGTAAAATATATCACTAGCCACTTTCAACAATGCTACCTAATATAATGTTTACATACCCTACATTATTCATCTCATATGTATATGTATATACTGTACTCTATATCATCTACTGCATCTTTAAGTAATACATGTATCACTAGCCACTTTAACTATGCCACTTTGTTTACATACTCATCTCATATGTATATACTGCACTCAATACCATCTACTGTATCTTGCCTATGCCGCTCTGTACTCACTCATATATCTTTATGTACATATTCTTTATCCCCTTACACTTGTCAATAAGGTAGTCGTTTTGGAATTGTTAGCTAGATTACTTGTTGGTTATTACTGCATTGTCGGAACTAGAAGCACAAGCATTTCGCTACACTCGCATTAACATCTGCTAACCATGTGTATGTGACAAATAACATTTGATTTGATTTGATTTGATTTGATCCTGGCTGACTGGCGGTTCTGGCAGATCCTGGATAAATGGCGGCTCTGGCAGATCCTGGCTGAATGGCGGCTCTGGCAGATCCTGGCTGACTGGCGGCTCTGGCCGATCCTGGCTGACTGGCGGCTCTGGCAGATCCTGGCTGACTGGCGGCTCTGGCGGCTCCTGGCTGACTGGCGGCACTGGCGGCTCCTGGCTGACTGGCAGCACTGGCGGCCCTGGCTGACTGGCGGCACTGGCGGCTCCTGGCTGACTGGCGGCACTGGCGGCACCCGGCTGACTGGCGGCACTGGTGGCACTGGCGGCTCCTGGCTGACTGGCGGCACTGGCGGCTCCTGGCTGACTGGCGGCACTGGCGGCTCCTGGCTGACTGGCGGCACTGGCGGCGCCCGGCTGACTGCCGGCACTGGCGGCTCCTGGCTGACTGGCGGCTCTGGCGGCCGCTTACAGACTGGCTGCTCTGGCAGCTCCTTGCAGACTGGCGGCTCTGGCGGCTCCTTGCAGACTGGTGGCTCTGGCGGCTCCTTGCAGACTGGCGGCTCTGATGGCGCTGGGCAGACGGGTAGCTCAGGCGGCGCTGGGCAGACTGGAGACTCCGGCAGCGCTGGAGAGGAGGAAAGCTCTGGCAGCGCTGGACGGAGGAGCTCTGGCACCTTTGGACTGAGGGGCAGAAACTCTGGCAGCGTCGGACAAGCGGAAGACTCTGGCAGCGCTGGACAGGCGGGAGACTCCGGCAGCGCTGGAGAGGTGGAAGGCTCTGGCAGCGCTGGACAGACGAGGTGCACTGTAGGCCTGGTGCGTGGTGCCGGCACTGGTGGTACTGGGCCGAGGACACGCACCTCAGGACGAGTGCGGGGAGCTGCCACTGGAGGGCTGATGCGTGGAGGTGGTACTGGATAGACCGGACCGCGCAGGTGCACTGGAGCTCTTGAGCACCGAGCCTGCCCAACCTTACCTGGTTGAATGCTCCCGGTCGCCCTGCCAGTGCGGCGAGGTGGAATAGCCCGCACTGGGCTGTGCAGGCGAACCGGGGACACCATGCGCAAGGCTGGTGCCATGTATGCCGGCCCAAGGAGACGCACTGGAGACCAGATGCGTAGAGCCGGCTTCATGGCACTTGGCTTGATGCCCACTCTAGCCCGGCCAATAAGAGGAGCTGGTATGTACCGCACCGGGCTATGCACCCGCACTGGGGACACCGTGCGCTCCACAGCATAACACGGTGCCTGCCCGGTCTCTCTCGCCCTCGGGTAAGCACAGGAAGTTGGCTCAGGTCTCCTACCTGGCTTCGCCATACTTCCTGTGTGCCTCCCCCAGTAAATTTTTGGGGCTGCCTCTCAGGCTTCCTTCCAGCCGTGTTCCCTCATATCGCCGGCTCCTCTCCGGCTGCCTCTGCAACTCCTAGCTGCCTCCACCTGTTCCCATGGAAGGCGATCCTTTCCCGCCAGGATCTCCTCCCATGTGTAGCAACCCTTGCCGTCCAATACATCATCCCATGTCCATTCCTCCTTGCGCTGCTCCTGCTTCCGCTGCCTGTCACCACGCCGCTTGGTCCTGTTGTGGTGGGTGGTTCTGTAACGGCTTTCCTCCTGAGAAGGAGAGGCGGACCAAAATGCAGCGTGGTTATAGTTCATGTTTTTTAATAGGTAAACTCAACATGAACATAATACAAAACAATAAATGTGGCAAAACCGAAACAGCCCTATCTGGTGCAACAAACACAAAGACAGGAAACAATCACCCACAAAAACCCAACACAAAACAGGCTACCTAAATATGGTTCCCAATCAGAGACAAATGACTAACACCTGCCTCTGATTGAGAACCATATCAGGCCCAAACACAGAAACAGACAAACTAGACATCCAACATAGAATGCCCACTCAGATCACACCCTGACCAAACAAAACATAGAAACATACAAAGCAAACTATGGTCAGGGTGTGACACATCTAGTGTTCAGCGAAATAACAACACAATGTCAAATACAGGTAGCCTAGTCGAATAATTAACATCCAATCACATTAACCGTTACTCTCTCGCGGGAATTACACTAACCAAACGTCATTTTGTAACCAGACGTCATTTTCTCAAATTGAATAGTTTGCTAATTTTAGCTGACTAATGAAATTGAGACAAATTTCCTAATAACATTAGGAAAAACACATGACTAAGAGCGAAAACACATGACACATGGCAAAACACATGACTGTGAGAGGAGTTCAAGAAGCTCACGTCGGAGGCAAGGAAGGTCGGTGAGACAAATGATGAATACAGGGCTGGACTTCTGGCAGACATTGAAGCTGAAACCGATGAGGGTGATGAAGAAGCTGACCTGAGCAAGCAGCAGCAGACTGAACTTGAGAAGACATTCCAAGAATGCGAAGTACAATTGGATGAGGTCAGGGGGATGATCCAGTCCAACCTATGGCCTAGATACGGGGAGGACGAGGTGAAGTCTGCAATCAAAGAAGCTGAGACCGCCTGTGATGGAGTTGCTCAAATACCTGTTAATGCTGTAAATAGAGATGGCTTCGAGCTACAGTGGGATGGTGCGAAGGCACAAGTCCAAGATGCAATCACAAGCCTAGCAGAGTGGGAGATGTGGATTCCAGTAGCAGAAAAAGAACGGCTGGAAGCCAGAGTAAAGGATCTGAAAGCATTCAGAAACAACCTTGAAGCAAGGAGGGCAGGATTTCTCACAGCGCAAAGAATTGCAGAAGAGGATAAAGACAGAGGGAGAGTGCCGCAGATGCCCGTGCCAGCTCCACAGCCGACACTGAGAATAAAACCAACCTGTTTACCCAGGTTCAGTGGGTATAAAAGGAATTTCCATCAATGGAGGAGAGACTGGGAGAGTCTACAGAAGCAGGGGGAACCAACAGGCTCAGTCGAAGTAAAGAAGATCCAACTCCTTGACAGTGTAGATGAGAGAATGTGCAGAGACCTCCGTTTGTCTACTTACAATACTGCTGAGGACATGTTCAGGGTGCTTGAGAACAGGTATGGAAACAAGTCTACAATTGCCTTGGAGATAATTGAGGATCTGGAGAAAAAAAGAGCAAATCAGCCAAGGAAAGTTATCGACATGATCCAAACTATAGAGAAGGCACTGGATGATCTCACAGAGCTTGGAGGCACAGGTGCCATTAACAACCCTCTAGTGATCAAATCCATAGAAAGCAAGTTACCTGACAACATCAATCGAGATTGGCTTGTCTTCATGGTTAACCCGAGGAATAATGTCACGCCGGACAATCACTTTGAGAATCTTCTTAAATTTCTGAAAACACAGGAGAAAATTCTTGAAAAATTAGAGCAGCTGGGAGTGAGTGAAAAGCCAGAAAATAAATATGCTTGTGTGGAGAGAAAATATGCGTCCACACGTTCCACAAGGAAAGGCGGCTGTGTTGTCTGTGGAGATGAAAAGCATAGAGAAAAGATCTTATTTTGCAAGCGTTTCAAAGCCTGTGGAAAAGTTGGGTGCTGTAGAAAAGCTGGAGGCCTGCAAGAGGTGCTTGGTCTGTCATGGAGAAGATGATGAATGCAAAGACACTTACCTGTGCAGGAAAAGAGACTGTAAGAAAGACCATCATTTCTTTCTTTGTCTGAAGGGAGATTGCAAGAGGAGTGACTCAGACAGAAGACAGTCCAATGTGAGAAGGTATACGCTTACAGAGGAGCAGGAGGAATTTGCATCTAAGCTCTCCCCAGACGTGGAAGAGAAATTCAAGAAAGCATTCACCAACATCACTGCGAAAATAATCAGCTGGGAGTGACTGAGTCAAGTGCAGTAGAAGAATTGCCAGTTATTCTAATGCTGCTCAAGGTAACTGCCAATGAAGGACAAAAATTGGAACCCTGATCGACTTGGCATCGGACACAAACTACATTACTCACAGAGCTGCCAGAAGATTAAATATTCGAAGTGAAAACATCACTTTAGTCGTTCATTGAGTCGGAGGAATGGCCATGAAGGTTAGAACCAGAAGATATCTCCTCAGAGTGAAGGTCAAAACGCCCATAGGCACGGAAAGAGCTCATGAGCTTATCTGCTATGGTTTGAATGAAATTGCCAACATCCACAGAGTCATCAAACCTGAGCAACTCAAGAAGTTCTTCCCAGAAGTCAATCTAGGAGATCTGAGTAGACCGGAGAGTATTGAGCTACTGATAAGCCACCGCGAAGGAAGACTTGTCCCGCAAAGAGTAAAGGTGATTTGAGACCTTGTCTTGTGGGAAGGCCCGCTAGGAAAGACTGTTGGTGGAGCACATCCAGATCTGTTTGAAGAAGTGGATATAGCCGCACACAGGTCTGAAACACACTTTGCTCGATCCATGAGAGCAACCGCTGTCAAGTATCAAGAGATAGCTAAGCTGTTCACAGATGAAACCAAAGGCACAGTTGCTCGCGGAGAGTTCTTGGATTGGTGGAAATGGGACAGCATTGGAGCAGCTTGTGACCCAAAGTGTGGAGGATGCCGGTGCGGCAACTGTCAACCAGGAGGCAAGGAAATGACTCTGAGTGAGGAAAGAGAGCTGAAGATCACAAGGAAAGGCCTCACCTACATCAAAGCAGATGCTCACAGTGATGAACCCCACTGGGACACAAAATACCCCTGGATTCAAGATCCAAGTTCCCTTCCTGACAACAGGAGTGGGGTGGAAGGCACCTTCTTGAGAACAGAAAAGCAACTCAAAAAAGAGCCAGAGTGGAGAATAGCATACACAGCTCAAGTCCATGAAATGGTGGAGAGAAGAGCAGCGAAGAAACTCACCAAAGAGCTCATTGCCAGCTAGAAGGGGCCAGTATGGTATGTCAGCCACTTGGTGGCGCCAAACCCGCACTCTCTCACAACACCTGTGCGACTGGTATGGAACAGCAGCCAGAAGTTTAGAGGGGTCAGCATGAATGACCTTCTGCTGAAAGGGCCTGATGTCCTCAATCCCATCCGAGCAGTACTACTCAGGTTCAGGAGAGGCGTCCATGCTGCCCTCGGTGACATTAAGAAAATGTACAATTCTGTGTGGTTGGAAGACCTGGAGATGCACCTCCACAGATTTCTCTGGAGAGACACTGAGGAGGAAGAGATTGAAGAGTATGCGATCACCAGAGTCAACATTGGCGATCGACCAGGAGGGCAGCCAAACTGCCCATGTTTGCTCACCTGGAGGAGGAACGTAGGATCCTTGAAGAGGATACCTATGTCGATGACATCCTGACTTCCCAAAATGACTTGCAAAAACTGGACCAGAACACCAGAAGGGTTGAAGAGATCCTGAAGGCAGGCGGCTTCTTCCTCAAGCCCTGGGTCCGGTCAGATCAAAGTGGGAGGCAGGAGATCGTACCAGGAGAATAAGGAGCGCAGTCAAGCACAGCACTCATTCTCCCAAACCAAATGAGGGAAGGAGACAATAAAGCCCTTGGAGTTGGATACCTTGTTGAGGAGGATAAACTGTACCTCATGACTTCAATCAATTTCTCAAAAAGGAAAAAGAAAATGAGAGTTGGCCAAAATCTCCTTGATGAAGAGGTGAGAGGGAAAACTCCAAACCCACTGACGAGAAGAGAACTGCTGAGCCAGGTAGCTAGCCTGTATGACCCAATAGGCCTCGCCACACCTGCCAAACAAAAGGGCGCCATTCTTGTCAGAAAGGCGTTTCAGGAAGCTGGAGGCAAAACTCTGACCCGAGACACTTGGGACAAACCTTTGTCTGAAAATTTGAGGAAAGAAGCCATCCAATTCTTTGAGGAATACACACGTCTTGGCCAAATCACCTTTAACAGAAGCCTCACACCAGTCAACTGGATTGGAAAACCTTGGGGAATAACATTCTCTGATGGAAGTGACAAGAGCTATGGAGCCGTAGTGTACTTAAGATGGGAGACCCAGCTGAAATCTGCGGTGCTGTCTATGCAGCACAACTTCAAAAGTACTTTGAAAAGCACAGTCGAATAGAAATTGAACGATGGCTCCATCTACTGGACAGTCAAACTGTGTTGGGAGCAATCCAGAGAGACAGCTATGGATATCAAACTTTCTTTGTGAATAGAGTTGGAGAGATCCAGAAATCCACATCCGTAGAAGACTGGTGGTGGATCCCAGGAGGCCTGAACAGTGCTGACATCATAACAAGAGGGGCAGCCCCAGAAGACCTCCAGGAAGATTCCATGTGGCAGGATGGACCAGCATTCCTGAGGCAACCTGTGAAAGAGTGGCCACATAACTCAGCCAAAGAAATCGTTGCGTATGCCAAGGAAGGCATAAACAAACTTCGAAGGAAAGCTTTCTCGGCAGCACTGACCAGAGCGCAGGTCAAGAGAAACCAGAGTGATGCACAGCAAAATTACCCAGATGAACCCAAGACTATGATCCGAAGATCACCAGCCAGCTCTGCGGTAACCAAACTGATTGACATCAGGAAATTCAGCAGTCTGACCAGGCTGATCCGAGTCATTGCCTGGGTTTGGAGAGCCGCAACGAGATGGAAAGAAATGTTGACCAAGAATTCAGCCTCAGATAAACCAAAGTGGGAGGACGCTCGTTCAACAAACTGGAGGTCCAGAGCCAAACAAGCTGTACTCACTGTCGGAGAGTGTGAAGATGCACTAAGAGACTTGTTCCTTGCAGCTCAAGAAGGTATAACCTTTCAAGACACCACTCTCAACAGACTCACTGTTTACAGAGATAAAGAGACTGGGCTCTTAGTTTGTGGAGGAAGGTTGCAGATCTTTGATGAGGAAGAAACTGCCGTACCAATTCTACCATATGAGGCATGGATATCCACTCTCCTAGCTCAAGAGGCCCATGGTGCAAACCATGAAGAAATAGCAGGCACACTCCTCCGGATGAGGAAGAAAGCCTGGGTGATAAAAGGCCAGAAGCTGACTAAAAAGAGAGTTGACAACTGTGTGGTGTGCAGAAAGGCCAGGACCAGAAAGTGCCAACAGATCATGAGTGACCTTCCATCCGAGCGGATAACACCAGCCAGACCATTTGAGTACACAACAGTGGACTTATTTGGACTGTATGAAGTCAAGGACGAGGTGAAAAAGAAAACCAAGCTCAAGGTGTGGGGTATTGTCTTCTGTTGCATGGTATCCAGAGCTATACACACAGATGTTGTCAGTGACCAGTCGACTGAAGGCTTCCTACTGGCTTACCAAAGATTCACTGCACTGAGAGGGCACCCAAAGAAATTGTGGTCAGATCCTGGAAAGAACTTTGTGGGTGCCAGACCTGCCCTCAAAGAACTCTACCTCTTCTTGGATCAACTAAGTAAATCTGAGCTTGAAAATTAAGCTTCCAAGCATGGGACAGAATGGAGCTGGAAAATCCACCCAGCAGACTCCCCTCACAGGAATGGAGCTGCAGAAGCAGCTGTTCATACTGTGAAGCGGGCTTTGCACAACCTGGGAGGAGAAGGACTCTTCACATGGAGTGAGTTTCAAACATTTCTCTACACGGCTGCTAACCTTGCCAATGAGAGGCCCATAAATGCAAGAACTCAAAGCCGGGAGGACTGCATAGAATACATCAGCCCAAATTCCCTTCTGTTTGGACAGATTGGACCCAGAGGAGATCTTGGATGCTTTGATTTTGAAAGCTACCCATACAAAAGATTGAGAGCTATCCAAACAGAAGTTGACCGGTTCTGGAGGAAGTGGAGTCAGTTAGCTGGGCCCAATCTATTTTTGAGGAGTAAATGGCACACAACACATAGGAATGTGGCTGTTGGAGATGTTGTCTGGCTGGCTGACCAAAATGCCTGGAGGGGTCACTACAAACTAGCCAGAGTCATCAGTGTCAATATTGACAAGAAGGGCATCGTCAGAGATGTGCATGTCAGAACTTTTCCCAGCTACCCAGTCCCAACTGTGAAGCCTGCTCAAGAGAAGTCAAAGAAACTCTCAACTAAAATACCTGCTACAGTTCTTCATAGGGATGTCAGACGCATCATTGTTTTACTTCCTGTTGAAGAAGGAAAAACCTGAGAGCTGAAATCGAACCTGCCCCAACACCGAGGTTCGTGTGACCTCCTTGGGTTCAAGAACCAGGAGATCAAGTGGGAGGTGTTGCGTCAAAAAACAGAACACTCAAAACATGAGCACAATGGCAGCTCTTCCTTTAAAGAACTCCAGGCCTCAAGAGGGCAGATAACCCAAAAACACGGGTGGATCTAAAAAATTGAGCCAGGAGGGACTACTTTTACATGCACACCTGGCAGATAAGCATGGGTATAAAATGTTTGGGCGTAGATTTGCTTGGGTACTCAACATACAAACAGCTCAATGTTCAACCCTAAAGACGCAACTGGTATGTAATGTTTGGAATGATTTATTATGTTGCATCCAGTGCTTAGCACAATTTACATGTTTAACTCTGGTAGGAGTGGTGACTTCTTTTTTGTGGATATTTTCTGACTGCAGAAGTAATTGCTTGAAGTGCTAGATTAAATTGTTTAAACGTTCACTTTATTCAAAGCCATGCTTGTTGCTGTGTCATGCATTGTTTATTGTGTAAAATAATGCATGTTTATTCTCTGTTTAAGGTTATCAACCTATTCCTATTCCCTATTCCTTATTCCTCTGTCATTCAACTACTCTATTCAACAAATCAACTGTTTAAACATATTCAACAAATGGCATCAAAACCATAATAAAACACTAAAAAGGAATTGAGTTGTCCCTTTGCATCCTTCACGTGTTGAGCAAGCCGTTTTCAAGTTTGGGCAGAGCTGAAATAATTATAATACCTAGACAACTTGACACACAGTGATCTGATTGACACCTCGATAGGTAATACACGAGCGCAGACCCCCATCCTTCCTCTTCACAAAGAAACTTGAGGAGGCAGGTGAAGAGGAGGGCCGAATGTATCCCTGCCCCAGGGATTCGGAGACATATGTTTCCATAGCCACCGTCTCCTCCTGTGACAGAGGATACACGTGACTCCTGGGAAGTGCTGCGTCTACCAGAAGATTTATCGCACAATCCCCCCGTCGATGAGGTGGTAATTTAGTTGCCCTCTTCTTACAGAATGCGAGAGCCAAATTGGCAAATTGGCACGGTGGAGACCTGGTCTGGACTTTCCACCGTAGTCACACTGATGGAAACCCCCACACACCTCCCTGAGCACTCTCGTGATCACCCCTTGAGAGTCAGCTGTTGCCACGAAATAGTGGGGTCATGACAGGCCAACCAGGGTAAGCCCAGCACCATGGGAAATGCAGGAGAATAAATAAGGAAGAGACTGATTCTCTCCTTATGACCCTCCTGCGTAACCATGTCTAGTGGAGCGGTGGCCTTCCTAATCAGCCCTGACCCTAATGGCCGACTATCTAGGGTGTGCACCGGGAAGGGCATATCCACAGGAACCAGGGGGATCCCTAAACTATGGGCAAATGAACGGTCAATAAAATTCCCAGCTATGCCTGAATCTACTAGCGCCTTATGCTGGGAATGCGGGGAAAACTCAGGAAATGAAATAAACACATACATGTGAGCAACAGGTGGCTCTGGATGAGCCTGGTGCCAACTCACCTGGGGTGACACAATAGTGCCCTGCCTGCTGCCTTGACTCCCTGAGGAACCCCCCCATCAGCGACCAGCAGTGTGCCCTCTGCTGCCACAGATGGTGCAGGGAATGGTGCTGGCGGCCACGGTCCGGAAGCCCAAGGCGAAATCCTGCCCGTTCCTCGTCCCCTGCCTCAGGTGGAACAGACCTTCACTCTGCGTAATGGTCCAACGCCGCGTCTCCTTCACTCCATACGGTGTTGGCCCACTCCAGGGCTTTGCCTGAGAGGCAGGAGATGAGGGCGGACACACTCTCACGCCCCAAAGGAGCCGGGTGGACGGTCGCCAGGTAGAGCTCCAGCTGGAGTAGAAACCCCTGGCCTCTGGCAGCCGTCCCATCATACTCCCTCGGGAGCGCGAGTCGAATCCCGCTGGGACCGGGTAAAGGGGTAGACAGTGGGGCCTGCCGCAGTGAGGCTGGTGGAGGCGCTGGAAAACCTCCTCCTCTCTCCCAAAAATCCATTGTCTGCAGCACACGATCCATGGCTGTGCCCAGACGTTGCAACATGATCGTGTGCTGCTGATCGCGCTCCTCCACTGCAACAGGGAGGGCGTCTGCTCCTGCTGACTCCATTCTTCAGGTGAGTGATTCTGTAAGGGTCCTGTGTGTAGCTGGTGTAGAGAGTCAGGCGCAGGACAGCAGATATGAGTAATCAACGAACTTTACTCAAAAAGACAAATATACAAAGTAACATCACGAGCCCACAAAGATGGACCGAATTACAATAAACAATCACTCACAAACACAACATGGGAAACAGAGGGTTAAATTATAAACAAGTAATTGGTTGAGTGAAGCCAGGTGTGTAAGACAAAGACAGAACAAATGGAAAATGAAAAGTGGATCGGCGGTGGCCAGAAAGCCGGTGACGTCGACCCCTGAATGCCGCCCGAACAAGGAGAGGGACCGACTTCGGCGGAAGTCGTGACATTAGCTGATATAGCTCTGTCAAATGCATTGATGATCATTGCTAGTGTCGTGTCTTTGGCTATACCGGATTAAGTGATATGACATGCTATTTTATAAAATCCTTTCTCTGTAATTAATATTACCTAATTAAGCTATTCAGGTAAATAATTAACAAGAAAGTCGGGGCACCATAAAATGATGTTTATAGAGCTGTTATCTTCAGAATAAACTCTTAAAGACCTGGTTATCTTTTACGCCAGTAGCAGTCAATATTTAATCCTCACCTTAATTTAGTCTCATCTGAAAGTTGTAAATTCTTGGTTATCGTCACGAAGCCTGGCTAACAACTTGAATCAGCAATACAAAATTTGGTTGAATTATTTATTTACTAAATACCTAACTAATCACACAGAATTACATATACAGAGAATGGATCATACATTGATTACAAATGATGTCATAAAGAAAACGTTCCTGGTGGACGGAGCCGACATGACGGCTGGTTGGGTTTGAGCAGGAAGACTGAGTAACAAAGGGAGACATGACATAATATAGAACATTAACGGACAAGAACAGCTCAGGAACAGAACTACATATCTTTTCTTTTCTTTTTTTTCTTCTTTTTTTACAAAAGGCACACGTAGCCTACATATCAATACATACACACAAAGGACCGAAGACCGCAAAGGACCGAAGACTTTTTAACAAAGTCACTTTTTGTTTTTTTATGTCTTAAAAATGTTTTACTTTTGTTAGATCATTTGTACACATTTTAAATGGATTTTACAGATTGGATGTTTGACAAGAAAAAGTCATTTTTATTCATGGTTGTTTCTATTGTTTTTAACAACACGTACTTTTTAACTAATTGAAATGTAATATTCAAATGCTGTGTTTTATGCTTTTATGCCATTTTTATGTGTATACAATGACGAAAATATATGTGAGCTGTTTTAAAGTAAATGCAACAATAAAACTTTTCCAGAAGAAAAAATCAATACACACACACAAACTATCTAGGTCAAACAGGGGAGAGGTGTTGTGCTGCGAGGTGTTGCTTTATCTGTTTTTTTAAACCAGGTTTGCTGTTTATTTGAGCAATATGAGATGGAACAGAGTTCCATACAATAATGCTTCTATATAATACTGTATTCTTTCTTGAATTTGTTCTGGAATAGGGGACTGTGAAAAGACCCCTGGTGGCATGTCTGGTGGGGTAAGTGTTCGTGTCAGAGCTGTGTGTAAGTTGACATTGCAAACAATTTGGGATTTTCAACACATTGTTTCTTATAAAAAGAAGTGATGCAGCCAGTCTCTCCTCAACACTTAGCCAAGAGAGACTGACATGCATAGTACTTAAATCAGCCATCTTATTACAATGAAGAGCAAGGCGTGCCGCTCTGTTTTGGGCCAGCTGCAGCTTAACTAGGTATTTCCTTGCAGCACTCGACCACACGACTGGACAATTATCAAGATTAGACCATACTAGAGCCTGCAGGACTCGCTCTGCACACACAAGCTGGTTAGCTAGCTAGCTAGCTAGCTCTGGTATAGCTCTCGAATACTCGAGGCGGCATTATGTGTAATGTACTGGAACTGAGAGTCATGATCAAGGGCTAGCTCTGGTCCAACATTAATTAAGCCAACTTTGTGAAGTTCAAAGACATTCAAAGTTCCTTCATAGAAGCTGCTCCTCCATATATATTATAATGTGGACAGAATTCAGATAATTAATGTTATAACAACAAGCGGCCCAGCGTTTTATGCTCAGCGCTCTCCTCACCCACAACATTTTTGTCGCATATCCCACTCTACACTACACTGCTCCAAAGCAAGCTGCTCTATCCATTGGTTAAGTAATTTATTAATGTTGCACTAAATGTACATTTTTTAATCGATTTCAGAGGTTTAAAAATGAACCGAAAGGAACGATATCAACCATGGTTCTGTTCACAACGAAATTCATGGAAAATAATTTTGGTTCCAAGTCCAACACCTGCTTGTAACTACAGCGAATCATTTACCACATCCCCACGAGGACAAAGGGTGAGGGTTACAATTAGGGTTAGGGTAAGTGGTTAGGGGTTAGGAGTTCTCTTAAGGATTAGGGAAAATATGATTTTGAATGGAAATCCATTTTAAGTCCCCACTAGAATAGGAAAACATGCTATGTGTGTGTGTGTGCATGCGTATGTGTCTTGTGGAATCTTCTGACTACATTAGCAGCTCCTGTCTGTCTGCGTAGACACAGTCAGTGTTCATTGAATCAAGGTGTCTGAAAACGCATCTTATAGTCTTAATGACATTTGCTTCTGTCTGCCACTGGTGAGAACAATTAAAGGAGTGTAACATTTCTAGTGTAAGAGTGAAATTAACACTCACCAGAGTTATAATTTTAAACTTTGGAATGTAAAACAATCCCATCAAAACCACACCCATCATTATCATATTTCCCAGAATGCTCTACTGCAGGTTGTGTTTTTAATATCTGTATTTTTGCATTGATTGATTGATTAATGCTTACACAAAGATAGATATTACATTTTTCTAAACTATTCTAAATTAGTTGGTTAGATTTATTGAACCCATTTCTTAAATGGTTGTTCCAGTTTAAATGGTTTAGGTAGTCTTCTATTCAATTTACCTAATCCTGACAGTCGTTATGAATGCAGATTGAGGCTGACAAAAACATTCCAACGGTTGGCTATCCTAAAAGGCTGGATTCTAATAAGAATTACTAGTGATGTTACGTTTAATACTGGAGCTCTGGGGCATTTGTCGAAATCGCTAAGAAGTTTATTTTGAAGCGGTGTGCTGATGCTTTTATCACTTTACCAGTGTGTGATTAATGACATCTGAAGCTTTATTTCATCAAACAACCATCTTATTGGTTTGGTATAAGACACAAATGCTAAGCTGCGCATGCGCTACAATCATTTTGCTGTTCTAAATTATTTTGACCAGCAGGTGCCACTATTGTACACTGTGTTGACCAAAGCCTTGAGCAATGAACCTTTTTCCAAACACAACATGCTGGAAATGTTCAATGCTTCAGGACACTTAATTTCTCCATCAATAGGAATTACACTTTATTTAAAAAATATATATATATATATATATATATATATATATATATATATATATATATATTTACATTTACGACTATTTACTTTATTGCACATCCTAGCGTATTCTGTAGAATTCATATCATAGTCTGCATATTCTTATTATGTATATATATATATTCCTATTATTCCTGCCCACTAAAATATGTTTCTATTTCTTGGTTGTATTTTTTTCGTATACTGTATGTGTAATGTTATTATTATATAAATTTTTTTAAATTGAATATTAAAGCATACAATCTACTTGCAGTGAAGAAGCTCAACATTTACATTACATTCAGTCATCTAACAGACTCCCATCCAGAGTGACCCACAGAAGCAATCAGGGTCAACGCCCTAAAGCCCTGCTCAAGGGCAGGTCGACAGATCTCCCACACGGTCAAAAACGGGGACCCTTACCAGCGATCTATCAGCCACCAGCCCTCCAAGATCCCCCCCAACAGTTCTCCTCAAGCTGCCCCCCGTCCATCTGAGTCCCCCCCGCCCGAGAATAAAATAATTCCATTCCTCAACCCCAAGCCCCCCCCAAGCCCCAATACACCAACAATGAACAAAATGAACATAAGAGAAAAAAGAGAAAGGATAACAGAAAACAACAACGCAAAAAACAAAAGAGATCAAGGAAAACAAAAATCATTACAGCAAGGCCAAATGAATAAATTTGAGTGCATGAATGGCACTATTTTCATGTGTGTATCCGTTTATGTGCACGTGTGTGCGTTTGAATGCGAGTGTGTGTATATGCATATGTACACGCATACAAACAGCTTTGCAGGATCAGTCTCAGGCAAACAGGCATTAGATGTAACAACGTTGCCCCTCAGTGTCATTCAAACATGCTTTTTTGGGGGTCTTTATCTTTGAATTACACATCACTTTGCAAGCCAGCATAATGTGACTTGCAGGCCTGATGTGGCCTGTAAACCAAGAGTTTCCTAACACCACTGTGTAAGAGTAAACCTAGGCCGTCAAAGACCTTAGGATATGCTGTATGTATTGTAGTGTATTTTATTGCAATCAAGTTCAAGTTTAATGCTAGCATCCATCTAGATACTCACTTGGTGAAAGCCACAGGCCTTTAAAAGGAAAAAAGTCAATAACCATGTGTAACTACAATTCAAACGAAATAAAAAGGCACCCTGGGAAATATGCAAATATGGCTTTACACCATGCAGTGTTAAAACACTTCTGGTTTCTGATGAAACCATGCCTAAACTCTTTGGCCTGAGTGCCAAGTTTGGAGGAAACCTGGCACCATCCCTGCAGTGAAGCGTGGTGGTGGCAGTATCATGCTGTGGGGATGTTTTTCAGTGGTAGGGACTGGGAGACGAGTCAAGATTGAGGAAAAGATGAACGAAGCAAAGTACAGAGAGTTCCTTGATGAAAACCTGCTCCAGAGTTCTCAGGACCGCTTGGGGTTTGCCAAAAGGCACCTAAGACTCTCAGACCATGAGAAACAAGATTCTCTAGTCTGATGAAACCAAGACTGAACTCTTTGGCCTGAATATCAAGTGTCATGTCTGGTAGGAAACCTAGCACCATCCCTACGGTGAAGCATGGTGGCTCAGTATCATTCTGAGGGGATGTTCAGACTGGGGCGAAGGTTCACCTTCCAATAGGACAATGACCTTAAGCACACAGCCAAGATAACGCAGGAGTGGCTTCGGGACAAGTCTCTGAATGTCCTGTGGCCGAGCCAGAGCCTGGACATGAACCCGATTGAACATCTCTGGGGAGAACTGAAAATATCTGTGCAGCGACACTCCCCTTCCTACCTGACAGGACTTGACAGGATCTGCAGAGAAGAATGGGAGAAACTCCCCAAGTACAGGTGTGCCAAGCTTGTATTGTCATACCCAAGAAGACTCGAGACTGTAATCGCTGCCAAAGGTGCTTCAACAAAGTACTGAGTAAAGGGTCTGAATACTTACGTAAATGTGATTCTTACGTTTTTTAAACCTCTTTTTGCTTTGTCATTATAGGGTATTGTGCATAGATTGATTAGAAGAAAAAATATATATTTAATCAGTTTTAGAATAAGGCTGTAATGTAACAAAATGTGGAAAAGTCAAAGGGTCTCAATACTTTCCAAATACACTGTATTACCATAAGTAGAATACCATAAGTATTTATAGATTCCTACTACCAGTCCCTTTATATGTTTAAACCTACCCAAACCACTCCAGTACTCCTGCACATTGAATAAGGCATTGACCTGTATTATTATTGAATAGTTTATTACATTTTCTGTTATTATCTATATTATTATTATTAATACTGCATTGTTGGGAAAGAGCTCGAGGTAATAATTTCATTGTACTGATTTACACCGGGTGTATTCTGTACACGTGGCCTATAAACGTTGAAACTAGACAGATAATCTCATTATTTTGGATGGAAATAAGATTGGCATGTGATTACATCTGCGTTATGAAACAAATAAAGGGATAATCTGTGCGTGTCACTGTCAGATTATTTGTATTATTAACAGCTCCACCACCTCCACACCAGGAGACAGAGATTTATTTTACCTGTCCCTGGGAAATGGCTTATTGATACAGAAAATGCCAGAAGTCACTGCTCCAAAAGCTCCTGCTAAAGCCAATGACATCACTGCTTATTTTTTGTATTATTATTTTTGTAAGAAAGGACACCATCCCTGAACAGGAGAAAGGGTTAGAGGAGTTCTGCTGTAAAGGAGGAGTGCACTAAAGGCAGAGAGAGGAGAGAGAGGTAGACAGATAGCCTGGCTTTATTAATAGGTAAAGCCAGGCGTTTGGTAAACAAGACGATATTGGCTATGGTAGCAACAGTGCTTCTTGCTTCTTAATGGTTTTATAATGCAGATGTAACCACATCTTATTTACATTCAAAATAATGAACGATCGATCGTATGTGTAGTTTCAAAGCTTATTGACCACGTGTACAGGATACACCAGGTGTAAAACAGTACAATGAAACTCTTACTCTCGAGAGCTCTTTCCCAACAATGCAGAGATAGTTGAATGATGTATTGGAAATAGAAATCAAAACTGAATGGTGTTCAGAGATAGATGGGAGGGTTTGAGTGGAACTGAAGAATGGGACTAAAAACAAACAAAAGATAACTATGGTGTCTGTAAAATGTACAGTGCATTCGGAAAGTATTCAGACCCCTTGACTTTTTCCACATTTTGTTAAGTTACAGCCTTATTTTAAAATTTATATAATGCATTTCTTCCTCATCAATCTAAACACAGTACCCCATAATGACAAAGCAAAAACTGCTTTTTTAGAAATGTTTAGAAATGTATTAAAATCAAACACAAGAATTCAGACCCTTTACTCAGTACTTTGTTGAAGCAAAATTCAGAGAATGACATTTAGAGACTCGTCCCGAAGCCACTCCTACATTGTCTTGGCTGTGTGCTTAGGGACATTGTCCTTTTGGATGGTGAACCTTCGGCGCAGTCTGAGGTCCTGAGCACTCTGGTGCAGGTTTTCATCAAGGATCTCGCAATACCATTTGCTCCATTTATCTTTCCTTCGATCCTGATTAGTCTCCCAGTCCCTGCCACTGAAAAACATCCCCTCAGCATGATGCCGCCACCACCACGCTTCACCATATGGATGGTGCCAGGTTTCCTCCACACGTGACACTTGGCATTCAGGCCAAAGAGTTCAGTCTTGGTTTCATCAGACCAGAGAATCTTGTTTCTCATGGTCTGAGAGTCTTTAGGTGCCTTTTGGCAAACAACCAAGCGGGCTGCCATGTATCTTTTACTGAGGAGTGGCTTCCGTCTGGACGCTCTACCATTAAGGCCTGATTGGTGGAGTGCTTCAGAGATAGTTGTCCTTCTGGAAGTTTCTCCCATCTCCACAGAGGAACTGTGGAGCTCTGTCAAAGTGACCATCGGGTTCTTGGTCACCTCTTTGACCAAGGCCCTTTTCCCCCATTGCTCAGTTTGTCTGGGCGGCCAGCTCTAAGAAGAGGCTTGGTGGTTCCAAACTTCTGCCATTAAAGAATGATGTAGACCACTGTGTTCTTGAGGACCTTCAATGCTGCAGACATTTATTGGTACCCTTCCCCAGATCTGTGCGTCGACACAATCCTGTCTCGGAGCTCTACAGACAATTCCTTCGACCTCATGGCTTTGTTTTCGCTCTGACATGAACTGTCAACTGTGGGACCTTAAATAAACAGGTGTGTGCCTTTCCAAATCATGTCCAATCAATTGAATTTACCACAGGTGGACTCCAAAGAATTTGAAGCAACATCTCAAGGATGATCAATGCAAACAGGATGTACCTGAGCTCAATTTCGAGTCTCATAGTAAAGGGTCTGAATACTTATGTAAATAAGGTATTTCTGTTTTTTTATTTTTAATGCATTGGCAAAAATGTCTACAAAACCTGTTTTCACTTTTTCATTATGGGGTATTGTGTTTAGATTTATGTTTATTTTTTCGCATATAATCCATTTTAGAATAAGGCTGTATCGTAACAAAATGTGGAAAAAGTCAGTGGGTGTGAATACTTTCCGAATGCACTGTATATAGTATGTATATGCTGGAAGTAGAAGCCTAAGCGTTGTTGTCCATTAGTTTACTCTAATTGGGGAGGGGTGGTAGGGTTAGGGGAAAATAATAAAGGAGAATATATATTAAAATATATATGTTTTATATATTAACCCCAAAAATATATGGGGGATTGGAAATGATGCAGACAATTACATTGATGGAAGCTACAATCTATCTGCAATATTATAGCTGATCTACCCCCTAAAAAAACACACTGGAGTGTGTGTTTACATATAAAGGGACTGGTAGTAGAAATATATAAATACTCATGTTGTTATATTAATGGTAATATATACATGTAACCTGGAGTCATAGTGACTAGTAGCAAGATAAATAGATAGATATTAATGGTTATGTCAATCAATAATCAATGAACAGCAGATGTCACGCCCTGACAATAGAGAGCCCTTGGTTCTCTATGGTGTTTAGGTCAGAGCGTGACTAGTGTGTGTTCTAGTCTTTTTATTTCTATGTTGGTGCTCTTAGTATGGTTCCCAGTTAGAGGCAGCTGATGTTCGTTGTCTCTAATTGGGGATCATACTTCAGGGTTCCCTGTTCCCACCTGCTTTGTGGGATATTGTTTTGTGTATGTGGACGTAGCACCACGGATGTCACGGTTCGTTGTTTTGTTTATTGGTTTGTTTAGAAGTTTCACTTTATTAAAATATGTGGAACTCAACACATGCTGCACCTTGGTCCGTCTTTCCTCACGAACGTGACAGAATATCCCACCAAACAAGGTCCAAGCAGCGTGCAATGGTGGGAAAAGTGAGTTGGACCTGGGAAGAGATCATGGGAGGACATGAGACCCTTCCTTGGCGGGAGTCGCAGAGGACGCAGGAAGGACAGCGACGACGCTGGGGACCGCGGCCACAGAAACCCCAAGATTTTTTTTGGGGGGGGGCACGAGGGGTGGTCGACTGAGCAAGGGGGAGTGCCAGAGTCCGCCTGGGAGTCGATGGAAAAGTGTGAGGAAGGATCCCGGAGAATAGGGTTAGCTAGGAGTATGCGGCAACGCAGGCATTTGGAGGAGCGTGTCATCAGTCCGGTGAAACCTGTGCCGGCTTCACGCATCTGAACTCCAGTGCGCCTCCCCAGTCCGTTACGTCCTGTGCCAGATTCCCACACTCATCCCAAAGAGCCAAGACCGTCAGGGAGGCAATGGAGAAGTTGGGGGAGAGAGAGAGAGATGAGAGAGATGTTGGTCAGGTATGTTCTGCACAACATTAGACCTGAAGATCCTGTCAGCAGTCTGGTATGTCCTGTGCCGGCTCCACGCACCAGGCCTCCAGTGCGCCTCCCCAGCCCTGTACATCCTGTGCCGGCTCCACGCAATAGGCCTCCAGTGCACCTCTAAAGCCCGGCGCTTCCAGCGACGGTCAACGGTCCGGAGCTTCCAGCGACGGTCAACGGTCCGGAGCCTCCAGCGATGGTCAACGGTCCGGAGCCTCCAGCGACGGTCAACGGTCCGGAGAGTCCAGGCACGGTGTCCAGTCCCGCTCCATGGCAGGAGCCTTTCTCTGCACCGGTGCCCAGTCCAGGTACGATGTCCAGTCCGCTCCATGGTCGGAGCCTTCCTCTGCGCCGGTGCCCAGTCCAGGCACGGCATCCAGTACTGCTACAAGGCCGGAGCCTTCCTCCGCGCCGGTGCCCAGTCCAGGCACGGCATCCAGTACTGCTACAAGGCCGGAGCCTTCCTCTGTGCCGATGCTCAGGCACAGCGTTCAGCCCGGCGCCATGGCCGGATTCGGGGTCTGGTCGGGGGCTACGACCCGCACCGGAGCCGCCACCAACACTAGGCACCCCCCCCCCCACTTGCATTTCTGTACTGTGAAGTAACAAGGACGAGATCTTAGGGGGCTAACTGTGTACAATAAGAACAGTCTCATATATCAAGTCTCACCTTGTGATCGATTCCATACATCTGTTGTTTGCCATGAACATTTAGGAGGATGTACTTTAATGATGAGCAAATATATTTCTGAAAGCATGACACAATTCATCCCAGAAATCCCACAAACTGAAATGTTACCTTATCCATGTGTTGGCGGTTAGAATATTATTTGCATGTACTGTATCGTTGCTGGGCTGTTAATAAACTAATACATGTTATGCACCAGTGTTTCTCTACCCCCAGTCTGTTGGATCCTGCTAGCCAGCCAGTCTATCAGCTATTTAGCTGGTATTTATTTAATACAATTTCAAGAGCCAGTCTTGACTCATAGAAAAACGCTCAGTGGCAGTTCCTAGTCCATAAAGTATTAAAAAACCCAGGGCCGGATTAATAAATCATAGGCCTTGGGGCTTTTTTATATTTTTTATATGCAATTTGATGAAAAGAAAGATAAAGACGCTTTATAATAAAGCCATAATAACATTTGTTACAGTATGTGGCATGGGCTACAGTTGAGCAGAGGCATTTTAAGGATTTCCACACACGGGGAACATTCGTTAGCAGAGTCAGAATTTTTATTTAAAAAATGTTTTGGAATTTCATTCAATTCTACATTTACACAATGAAAGAAGACATTAGCTGACTCTTTTTTTTAAAGTGTTGGGGGAAACGCTTTTTATTAAAAGTGTCTGTATCTCCGGCAGTTCGTCTGGGTCACTCACAGGTTTTGATGAACGGAAATACCCTTTACCCTCTCTAAAGAATTACCATGAAAACCTTTAGCACACCTGTGGGCAGTAGAATTTGCAGTCAAGAAAACCTTTTTCTAGGCCCTTTACCCCGATACATGGTTATAGGTTTGGTTGATCACGCCTCTAATACGGGCAGCTTAGATAAAAACCCATTTATTTTTCAACACTTCAATGCAGAGTATGTAGCTCTCTGTCAGGATGGACGTCAGGTCCCTGCTAAGGCTTTCCAACCACAATTTAATAACAACATCTGTGTAAGAATTTTACAATCTATTCCTGGTTACAGGGCAGCATCTAAAATATCTCTCTTTACCTATTGACAGAAATGATTTTGCAGAGGGTTACACATTGAATGCTTTCAATTTATCACCTGATGACGACACCTCAGGAAATCTGTCGGTGGTGTCCCAAGGTAACCTCAGGCTGGAAATGCGTTTCCGTACACCTTTAGCCTGTACAGTTAGCATGATTGTTTATGCATGCTCTGATTCAATCTTGGAAGTGAATGCCCGAAGACAGGTCTTAGTGGATAATTATTAAGGATCATTGAGCAAAGACATGAATACCCAAGAGTTGGAAGGCCAATTTTGTGAAGTGTTGGCTTGTCATGAATTACCTATTGAGAAATGGCCGGAGCGGCCAGCCATGTTTATTGTCAATACCCATCCTAAACACATGCCGGGGGAACATTGGCTAGCTGTGACATTAGAAGACGAAGGAGGAAGAAAAATCTCAACTTTTTTTTATTCCTACGGCTTTCCCCCCCGATTTTTCACATTTCCCCAAATCTATTAAAGAGTTTTTGACCAAAAACGGATCAAATATATACTACAGCATCAAACAAGTGCAAGATAACCTTTCCACTACATGTGGTCAACACTGTGTATTCTACCTATGCCAAAGAGCCCGGGGAGTTTCTTTTGAAGATGTTATGTCTCTTTATAATGATGATTTAAGAAGTAATCATAACGTTATAGCTTGTTTTGTTTGAAAGAAAAAAAAAATCAAATATGTGTCCTTTAAGACCATGTAATCAAGGCGTATGCTCACGTCAAATGTTTAAAGAATGCCACAAATGTTAAACTGCTTATTTTTTCAAATAAAATTTATTGAATTTAATCATAGTCATTCAAAAGTCTAACCACCCTGAGAGATCGGGATTAGGAAAAGGTCCGGAGACGTTCGGGGGGGGTAACTGAGTTATCATCATCCCTTTCATAGAGGGGCGGGGTTGTTGGGGCATCTTTAAGGGTGATTTATCTCATTGGTTTTTCTTTTAAAGCTTGAATCTGTTGATGAAGCTTATAGTTGGGCACCCCCGAGAGGGGAATGTTGAGGATTGCCAGAGCCTTAAGAAACTGACGCCACACGTCTTCCGTCATCAGCAACCTTGTGGGCAGCCGTGGTACTTTTAAGCAAGTCAAGCATATGTGAACCCTTGACAACAGCACCCTGAAGGATAAACTCTCCTTTGTCATTCCAAGTAGCGGTACACTTTGAGTCTTTTATCTTGTTCATAATGTATCTAAAAAAAAATCCTGTTACGTGCCGGAACATGGGTTAACATGTCCTGCATAACTTTATCTTCAACAGGCATTTGATCTTCAGCCGGTAAGATGGCAGGTACAGGCATTACAGGGGCTTGGCTCTCGCTAGGCTCATCATCTTTTAAAGGGTCAGGTATGGAAACCGTTAAATGGTTGGTCTCTCTCTCACCTTGTTTTACCAAGGCCAAATACCTTTGCAAGAGGTTTGTGTATTTTTGGACCTTATCATAGGGGTTCAATCCTTTTTGGTTCAAAATATCCTTCATGGTCGTATCCAAATCATTTCCCGCTGTTTGTCTGATATTTTCAGGACCCTGCATTTGTTTTTTTTAAGTCTATCCAACTCTTGTTGACGCACCAAGTACATTTTATTGGCCATCACACTCTGTGTTCAACCCCCATGTCTGGCAGCAATTAGGCTGGTGATGAAGGGCACGGCTATACTTACTAAAGGTAGAAGAAAACCCCCAGACTGTTGTATGCTATGTCTTTTCTTTTGAAGACTGGCCCTTTTATTGGCAAAGAGTTTGATAGCGGTCTTTTGTCTCTTTAATGTTTTCAATTGGGTTAGGGTGAGTGGAATGCGTCCTTTGAGAAGATTCAAAGCAATCTCACATAGGGATAATATGAGATCTGAAGAACAGTGACCCAAGATGGCCTTCCTTTCTTTAGCTGTAGCCCCAACTAGGCTTCTCAAGAGGGGCAGGTTTCTTTTTAAAAGCAGAGACATAGCGGTTACTTTTTAGGAATGTACGCAGCCGGCCACTCCCACGGGAACAGATTGGTTCATAGCCTCAGGTGTTCTGGAGTATTTGCTTTTAAATCCACAATTAAATAAGAAAATGGCGCTTTGGTAGCGTCCTCGTAACTTTCCATAAAGTAGGATTTCCTTTCCGGGTACATCTGCTGAGCTAGAGTGTTAATTTGTAGTTTGTCTCTAGGGTTTTTTAACAAAACCATGTAATTGGTGTTCAAACTAATGGTACGACTATTTTTACCTTGGTGAAACACATTGAAATGAAACACATTCTGCACCAAGTAAAGCACGGACAGGTTTCTATGATGAGTATATTGAGTAAAAGCAATTTTGAGATGTTCACTACCTGCAAATAGCATATCGTCCAAAACCAGCAGATTGTTTTTATGAGGAGGGAGAAGTTCATCAGACAGGGATTCAGGTATTCCTTCAACAAACTTGATTTTTATTTTCTTCAACAATTCATCATACAAAGGTTGATAACATGAATAACACCACACAATATTGTCAGGCTTTTGAGATAACACATGTTCAGAATTCTCTAAAATACTTTTTACAAAACAAGTTTTACCATAATTGGATGGGCCTGCTATTAAGGCCGAAAATGGTAGTTGCAACCGGGGGTCAAAACCTTCTACAGCAGTCATTATATCTTAAGCTTTAAGACACACTGGGGCGTGTAGCATAAGTCAGTAGCCAAAGGGCGATGTGGTCCCATCAGGTAAAAGCAGTCTCTTGTCATAGACTACCCTGATTCATTTAGTAAGTGGGGCATTCCTTAGATGGAAGCCCTTTTTATCCCAAACAATTTTTTTGTAGGAAGCTCAAAATCTCCAAGTCATTATGAACCCCTCGATCAAGCGTGTGATTGATTCCAAGTTTACACGCGGGCATTTTCATAGTTTTGAGTCACACCTTTGGCTTTCAACACCACGTGATTGTCTTTAGTCCTAAAAGCATAGCTTTTGGCACTGCAATGATAGCAGTGCTAGCTGTGCCACCAGAGACTCTGGGTTCGCGCCCAGGCTCTGTCGCAGCCGGCCGCGACCGGGAGGTCCGTGGGGCGACGCACAATTGGCCTAGCTTCGTCCGGGTTAGGGAGGGTTTGGCCGGTAGGGATATCCTTGTCTCATCGCGCACCAGCAACTCCTGTGGCGGGCTGAGCACAGTGCACGCTAACCAGGTCGCCAGGTGCACAGTGTTTCCTCCGACACATTGGTGCGACTGGCTTCCGGGTTGGATGCGCGCTGTGTTAAGAAGCAGTGCGGCTTGGTTGGGTTTTGGAGGACGCATGGCTTTCGACCTTCGTCTCTCCCGAGCCTGTACGGGAGTTGTAGCGATGAGACAAGATAGTAACTACTAACAATTGGATACCACAAAATTGGGGAGAAAAGGGGGTAAAATGAAAAAACATATAGTTTTTAAAAAAAGCATAGCTTTTGGGGACCACAGGAGGACCATTCTGTGATATGGTCACCATCTTCGAATTCACTCGTTAAACCACCCAGATAGTTGCTAAGTGGGGGGTTCCAATCACCCTGTTTGCTTACATAGACCACAGAGTCTGTGTCGTGGTAAAGAACCCACCTCTGAAGCTGCTCCATGAGGGTGTACAGTTCAAGTCTGCCATAGGCCGTGGTAAGTGCTACAAGAAACACATTTACATTACCAGTGGGTAGAACCCACGTCTTGTTACGCCTCCATTGCACCAGGGCAATGTCTTGACTCAAGAATGAAAAATGTGAAATTTCGTATTGGTCCGAAAAAACAAATTCCAAAAATTCTTTGGGGTCTTTAATGATCGACGTTGTTAGCATCTGCGAAAGCTTTCCCCAAAGCGAGTTCAATTACAATTGACACATTTCTTTTGGTTTTGTTGACCTCTATTCTGTCAGGGTCAAGAAGTATGCCTTCTCTGTCGTGATAGTCTTGAAGCCATTTGCTTGCATCTCAAAAAGGTCTTGATGTACACTTTAAAAAGAGTGTCTGATTTCCTGAAAAAGTTTCACACTTCAAAGATTTTGGCCACACGATACCCCATCTCTAGAGCCTTAGAGAATTCAACTGTGACCCATACACCTGTCAGGGCTCTTTCTTGATCTGAGTGATCACAAGGGTTTTCCTGGTTGTTGTTTTCACTGCAGGTGCGACAAAGGGGAAAGAAAAGTTTTCCTTGAGGTCCCTTGTAAGGCAACACTGGTATAAACAAACCCCTAGGAGGGTAGACAGTTGTTTTGATCAGACCAAAATAGTTTTGGGGTAAGTCAAATTTCAGGATGCCCCATAGGATAGCATGAGGAACTCATTACATGAGGATAAAGATGTAAAATCTACATATCCTATTGTCTCGTTGGGTTGCGCTACATACCTCAATGTCAAAGCATTGTTACGGCCTCTATACAAGGCCTGTCGTGGTTCCAAGGGTTCTGGTGTGTCAAAGCTGGAAAGGAAGGCTCGAACATGAGGATCAGACTTTTTGAGTGCGATCCATTCATGCTCCCACATCACATTCACTTTTAATCCGTAAGCCGCCTGTAAAGAATCCAATTTGTCTTGAAACTCTCGATACATTTCCTCAAATGTCTTTTGGGTTAGGACACACATGGCCTGGGGCACAAAGCAAGATTTACAACCGTGGAAGAAACAACCATTGTACTCAAACACGGTCTCAACACCGTCAATCGGTGTGTATCCATCTACATGATAAGACCCAAACGCCTTCTCACCCCTATTCAAAGCATGTTGAATAAAAATGTGTTTATCCTGGTCCAAGTACTCCAACCATGGAATGGACCCACTAGAGTATGACTTGAATTGGCATCAGTAGTTGTCAGGCGAGGGGATAGCTATAGATGCTGTAGGTAGAAAGTGTGTACGATAGGTTTTCATGCATGCCGATGCAATAGTTGTAGAACTCCAGGGGTCAATGCCTGCATCTTTGATTACCTCTTCTCTGAATCTGAGGCATCCTTCACGACGTATAACCACATCATTGTCACAGTATGATTCCATCTCTTTATGGAAATCAAATGTGCTATGTCTTACTGTCTCGTACCACGTCATGAATCTCTCTCGCTCTTTGGGAGACATTTGATCACACCCGTACATTTCGGGGCTGGGATAAGATCCGATATAATGTAGAATCTCCTCAGTTGTGAAGAAGTGGGGAAACCAGCCTTTCACAGAGTTTTCAAAACCCAAGGCCTCTGGCATTTGAGCCAATCTCATGAGTAAGAAGCTTAAACTGTCAATGTATCTCTGGTTGAAGGCGGGGTATACAAAACAAAAGATTTTACTACCTTGAGCTATGACACTGGGTGCAACGCCTTGCTGTATTCAGAAGAAGGGTAGGAGTCATAGGCTCTAGAATTGTGCACTATAAACGTGAAGTTTCTGTACTGGGGTTTTAGAAAGAGCAGTGCACAATTGGGCCCCTCTCCCGACCATCATTTGTCTCAAAATCATAGAACACATATTTCTCAATGTTCATCTTCAGCCACACACATGAGGTTTAGGGCTGTCTATTTTAAGGTTGTAATTGGAATGGCTTTTTGGACATTTCTTGTTAATGTCACAACTGCTTACAGAGTTACGGGCCTTGGGGTGCCATGTTTCAATGTTGTGTTTTTCGTAACAGTAGGCAGAACGACATGTGCGGTGACAATCCGCACAGGGTGTCAGGTTTAAGGGCTGCATCGGACCATTTTCATCCAGACATACTGAACAGTTATAACGGCACGAGTGCCCCCCCCCAGAATCTGAGGTTGTGGGTTGTTTTGGAATTTCTAGAGAGCTGTATTAGCTCTACTGTGGTACAAAACCACAATCTTGATGTTCAGAAAGTTTTCAAATTTGACTATGTCCGAGAAAGCCACCGCATCCTGCATACCTAGACCCACGGCCGTTTGGAGCTCTCTAGCCTTGTGTAACGCCGCTAGATCAGTACATCCAGGGTTGAGTAAATGTGCTAGGCCTATTGCAAAGGATAGCTTATTACCTGGATTGTGAACCTTTATGAGATATGCCCTTTTGTTGCTTAGGATTTCTGATTGCATTAGGCTATCTAGTTTCCTTCTCTGACCCCCGCCACCCAGGGGTTGACGCATTATTTGCACTACAAGCTCGAGGGTCCTATCGGCTATGATGGATAAATTTGATCGAACAAGTTGTTCCAGCAGGGCTAAAGATCTGCTTCGCCATTGGGTAAAATAAGAGAGCCTGCATAACGCTGTATATCTCCACAAATGTCCAACTGTAAGACATCACGAGGTTCGCCATAATCTCTTGCCCTGTCTAACAGTTCGTTCAGAGTATCATCACATAAAACACCGCATAGTCAAGATTCTGATTCGCCCATGTGAAATTGAAAAATTGTTGAATCTCTGTATTGCAGAACTTATTTCGGTACACAAGCCGAACACTTCTATCAACACCATCTCCCTCCTGATTTATTAGACAATTTTCCAATTCCTCAAAAACATTGTATTGTGTTTCAGACTCTTCGGACATGGGCGTTAATGACGGAGTTTGTGGGGGGTCCAGTGTAGAAGATCTTATGCTCTCATTCATCTGGTTAATTAACGATATGAGGGCTTCAGGAATCTGGGATAGCAGTTTTTCATCGGTAGTCCCTGACTCATTCATACGAATAATTATTTCTATGAGTTCGGGCGGTATCTGGGATAACAGGGTTTCAACTGTCTCAATTATGCCTGTTGGCTCAGCCATTTGGATAATTAATGATGTGTGTTCTTGTGGTATTCTGGAAGGATACATGTTACATATATGTTTTTAGCGCCTGTATTTGCGTTTTTTAATCGGATTGCTGTTAAAACAAACGTGGCATTGTTCTATGCCAGAAGGATAGATCCTGACTCTATTGTCGCTCGAGTAAAGCCCCCATTCGTTTGTGGAGCAAAACCTTTCTGGATTTTAGAGCCCTGGGAAAGACTGTGAAAAACCTAGCTTGTTCTATTTCAGGTTCGGATGTTTCCACCAAAGAATTGGAGGAATCAAGAAGGTTGGCCGCCTCCCATAATAACAGGTCGTCTACCTCTGAAATGTCATGAAATCCTCCGGTTTTCATGAAATGTCGGTGAAATCCTCCGGTTTCAATGTTTTACTGTGACTGTCCGGTGAGCCAAAATCCTCCGCGGGCTCTAAGTGTGTGAGGTCTTCTGTGCCGTTATACGCCGGGGAGGAGTAAAAATAATACATACATAATAGGTTATTAAACATAAAATATGTTAGATAAAAAATGGCAAATACATTTCAGGTATAATACTATATACAGTGGGGCAAAAAAGTATTTAGTCAGCCACCAATTGTGCAAGTTCTCCCACTTAAAAAGATGAGAGAGGCCTGTAATTTTCATCATAGGTACACTTCAACTATGACAGACAAAATGAGAAGAATAGAATCCATAAAATCACATTGTAGGATTTCTAATGAATTTATTTGCAAATTATGGTGGAAAATAAGTATTTGGTCTATAACAAACAAGCAAGATGTCTGGCTCTCACAGACCTGTAACTTCTTCTTTAAGAGGCTCCTCTGTCCTCCACTCGTTACCTGTATTAATGGCACCTGTTTGAACTTGTTATCAGTATAAAAGACACCTGTCCACAACCTCAAACAGTCACACTCCAAACTCCACTATGGCCAAGACCAAAGAGCTGTCAAAGGACACCAGAAACAAAATTGTAGACCTGCACCAGGCTGGGAAGACTGAATCTGCAATAGGTAAGCAGCTTGGTTTGAAGAAATCAACTGTGGGAGCAAATATTAGGAAATGGAAGACATACAAGACCACTGATAATCTCCCTCGATCTGGGGCTCCACGCAAGATCTCACCCCGTGGGGTCAAAATGATCACAAGAACGGTGAGCAAAAATCCCAGAACCACACGGGGGGACCTAGTGAATGACCTGCAGAGAGCTGAGACCAAAGTAACAAAGCCTACCATCAGTAACACACTACGCCGCCAGGGATTCAAATCCCGCAGTGCCAGACGTGTCCCTCTGCTTAAGCCAGTACATGTCCAGGCCCATCTGAAGTTTGCTAGAGAGCATTTGGATGATCCAGAAGAAGATTGGGAGAATGTCATTTGGTCAGATGAAACCAAAATATAACTTTTTGGTAAAAACTCAACTCGTCGTGTTTGGAGGACAAAGAATGCTGAGTTGCATCCAAAGAACACCATACCTACTGTGAAGCATGGGGGTGGAAACATCATGCTTTGGGGCTGTTTTTCTGCAAAGGGACCAGGACGACTGATCCGTGTAAAGGAAAGAATGAATGGGGCCATGTATCGTGAGATTTTGAGTGAAAACCTCCTTCCATCAGCAAGGGCATTGAAGATGAAACATGCTGGGTCTTTCAGCATGACAATGATCCCAAACACACCGCCCGGGCAACGAAGGAGTGGCTTCGTAAGAAGCATTTCAAGGTCCTGGAGTGGCCTAGCCAGTCTCCAGATCTCAACCCCATAGAAAATGTTTGGAGGGAGTTGAAAGTCCGTGTTGCCCAGCAACAGCCCCAAAACATCATTGCTCTAGAGGAGATCTGCATGGAGGAATGGGCCAAAATACCAGCAACAGTGTGTGAACCTTGTGAAGACTTACAGAAAACGTTTGACCTCTGTCATTGCCAACAAAGGGTATATAACAAAGTATTGAGATAACAAAAGTGTATTGACCAAATACTTATTTTCCACCATAATTTGCAAATAAATTCATAAAAAATCCTACAATGTGATTTTCTGGAAAAAAAATCTAATTTTGTCTGTCATAGTTGAAGTGTACCTATGATAAATTACAGGCCTCTCATCTTTTTAAGTGGGAGAACTTGCACTATTGGTGGCTGACTAAATACTTTTTGCCCCACTGTATGGGGCTTTGGTGACAAAACAGATGGCACTGTGATAGACTACATCCAGTTTGTTGAGTAGAGTGTTGGAGGCTATTTTGTAAATGACATCGCCGAAGTCAAGGATCATTAGGATAGTCAGTTTTACGAGGGTATGTTTGGCAGCATGAGTGAAGGAGGCTTTGTTGCGAAATAGGAAGCCGATTCTAGATTTAATTTTGGATTATAGATGCTTAACGTGAGTCTGGAAGGAGAGTTTACAGTCTAACCAGACACCTAGGTATTTGTAGTTGTCCACTTAGTTTTACTCGCATTTAAAAGCAGGTGGAGGCCACGGAAGGAGTGTTTGGCATTGAAGCTCGTTTGGAGGTTTGTTATCGCAGTGTCCAAAGAAGGGCCAGATGTATACAGAATGGTGTCGTCTGCGTAGAGGTGGATCAGAGTCACCAGCAGCAAGAGCGACATCACTGATATATACAGAGAAAAGAGTCGGCCCGAGAATTGAACCCTGTGGCACCCCCATAGAGACTGCCAGAGGTTAGGACAACAGGCCCTCCTTGACACACTGAACTCTGAGAAGTAGTTGGTGAACCAGGCGAGGCAGTCATTTGACAAGCCAAGGCTAATGGGGGCAAGCAGCTGCAGGGGGCGCTGAGATGTTGGCTGAGGTAGGGGTAGCCAGTTGGAGAGCATGGCCAGCCGTAGAAAAATGCTTTTAGAAATGATTGATTATCGTAGATTTATCAGTGGTGACAGTGTTTCCTATCCTCAGTGCAGTGGGCAGCTGGTAGGTGCTCTTATTCTCCATGGATTTTACAGTGTCCCAAAACTTTTTGGAATTAGTGCTACAGGATGCACATTTCTGTTGAAAAAGCTAGCCTTAGCTTTCCAAACTGACAGAGTATATTGGTTCCTGACTTCCCTGAAAAGTTGCATATCGCGAGGGCTATTCGATGCTAATGCACAACGCCACAGGATGTTAGTTAAGGGCAGTCAAGTCTTAGGTGAACCAAGGGCTATATCTGTTCTTAGTTCTACATGTTTTTAATGGGGCAAGCTTATTTAAGATGGTGAGAAAAGCACTTTTAAAGAGCAACCAGGCATCTTCTACTGACGGAATGAGGTCAATATCCTTCCAGGAAAGCCGGGTCAGGTTGATTAGAAAGGCCTGCTCGCTGAAGTGTTTTAGGGAGCGTTTGACAGTGATGAGGGGTGGTCGTTTGACCGCGGACCCATTACGCACACAGGCAATGAGGCAGTGATCGCTGAGATCCTAGTTGAAGACAGCAGAGGTGTATTTAGAGGGCAAGATGACGATAAACGCCTCATACATTAATAATAGTAAAATGGTGACCTATCCTTGACATCTATTCTAGAATCTGGCGGAAGTGTATCCAGCTGAACATGGAACTGACTGAGCGGACCAGTCCTTCATCTCCCTCCTGCAGGCAGTGAGAGTGGGCAGGTTCGCTGAGCAGTGGCAGCCATTTTGGAATGGATGTACTGGGACTATTCAATGGGTGCATCTCAATAGTCTAAAGCGTCTTCCTCTCTAATGCTTGTTCTCTTAATGAAATGAGGGTTGGGTGAAAGAGGAGCTGTCACCTATCCAGTTATTTTACAAAAGGCGACTAAGAAAGAGACAAAGCCACTTTATAGACAGTTGAAATGCATCCCCTGTGCAACAACTGATATCCATGGTCTTTCATGATAAAATGCCAGTTCTACTGTACCAAGTGGAGTTTCTGAACTAATTAGAAAATTGGCTTTTCTATCTGTTGGAATGCAATCGTAATCATGCAATAAGCTACGTATTTATTAAAAGTAATTGTAATATCAATGTCCATCATTAAATGCCACAGAATCACAGAGGAGGTCACTGCCATGCTGATGGAGAGCGCCTATCACAAGATCGAGCTGGACGGTATCCTGGTAACAAGGCTGTGCACTCACAAGGTCGACGTGGAGATGACTAATGACAACAAGCTTCAGCAGCTGTCAGGTTTGGCATTTTTTCTTTAGTTTTAATCATTGTTGTGACTGTTATCCCCACAGTTCTTAAGTTTTTGTGTGAGACAAACCAGTGCCTTGAGGCAGGTGACGATTGGCCAGTACTGTGTGTCACAGGCTTGAGTCATTTGTTGACTGATGTTGTTGACTTCCTGACAACCATAGGACCTTGAGGGTCTCAGTTACAAATGTGCTTTGGGGTGCTAACCCAATAAGCAGGCCATTCCAGGAAGTCATGTTCCAACCCACTTGACTTCCTGTTGGCATTTCCTTTGTTAGACCCCCTACACACAGATTGTAGAAAAGAAAAAAAAAATCACCAATGAATTGCAACCTCAAGCAAACATACCCCATGATTAAGCTGGCAAGAACCAATGAAAGGAATTATTTTGTTTTTGCTGCCCTGTGTGTGAGCCTTATGCTACCCTTGATACTGGGGACAACCTGTGGTGAGCCTTTGTCACCAGCCACAATGAGTTCAATCTCTGTGTGACATGCTGGTTTTTAGGGTCATGGCTTCAAATTGAGAATGGGGAGATGATAATTGAAAGTAGGGTTGCCACCTAAAAAAAACATCAGGTGTTAAAAAAAGAAAGAATCTGCCCTGATTGCTCAAAACAGAATCTAAATGTGCTCCTTTGTGGGGTAACCAACTGAACATGTTCTTAGTCTGTTTGTTTGTGTCTCCCCCAAAAAATGTAACTGTTTGTAGCCGTTTGCTGTCATTATACCACTTTACAGAGATGAGAAAATATTTGCAAAGTTTAAATGGGTCCTCCATTCGTTCCCAGGGTTAGTGTGGTTGTTTGAGGCAGTGGACAGCGACCCTGTGCTGGTGAAGACCAAGAGTCCAGTCAGCAGGCTATTGCAGCTCAAAGTGGGCGCTCAGGTCACTGCATGGAGACTACTCCTTTAGTGATCACAACTACATAAGAGTGAATGCATCTCTAAACTTAAACTTAACCTAAACATAAACTTATGCTAGCTTGATTTAATAATTGTCAAGTAAATATAAATGTTCCATTGTAGGCTCACTGACTTGGCTGCTTTGTATCCCTAGGTCATGCTCACAAAGAATCCGGACTTCCAAAGGGGCCTGGTCAACGGGGCTCGAGCAGTCGTAGTGGACTTTCAGCCTGGGAAATAATAGATTTAATACCGACTGGGACTATGGTGGAAATTTCACACATGGGCCATTTATTCAAATAAAAATAAAATACATCCTTCCCTGCACTTCCTTGAGATAATCAGTGATCTGATACGACTGATTTGGTTCAAGCTATGCAGTGTACCTCCTGCTTTGTCCCGTACAATTGTGTTGGATCCTTGATAACTCAAAGGGAGAAAGGAAGGATGCATCCTAAAAACATTCAAACAGAGACATGCGCCCTCTCTCTCTCTCAATGGTGACGGACCTAGGGCTGTGCATGAGTCATACCTTTGATCACATTTCGAAAACTCTATCATCTTCCCTTGGCTTTGATGAATCGCCCCTGCCAAACTAATGTTACTATGTTGGTAAAGGCAATATCTCTGAAACTCCAGCTAACCTTGCTCATCACCATATTGCTTTTATATATCCACTCAAGGCCGAGTTATTAAGGGGAGAGGAAAGGTGACATACTTCTGGATGAAATGGAATCCAGCTAGCCTCAGAAGATGGATGTCCATTTAGCGATTCTCATTAGAAATTCTCATTCACCCCACGTCTTGCCAGTAAACCACCAGACAGCGCCGGTTACTTATCAGCTGTGTTTGACCCTGTATGTTATTAGTCAGCCCACCACCGACTCTGCAGCTCCCCTCCTGCACCAAGAACTGGCTCTCATTGCTCTGAAATGTGTCCGTATGATTGGCTAGACAGATGAGCCAAGCCCTCTGGGTAATTGAGTTCATTGGTCACCATCAGTGTCATCCATGTTTGCTTTCCCTCCCCTCGACTCCGAGGGCGGTGTTGAAACAGACGCAGAGTGATGTCACAAGATCATAACCTTGTGATAATTACAGCCTATATTCGCATTGAAGATATATCGCTTAGAGCTACACATCTCGATCCGGTAGTCATGTGACTCATCCTCTCTGCAGCTATCCAAACAAAGCTGGTTTTCACTACACTTCAGGATGACTCATATCACGTGTATCAAATAGGTCTTCCTCTCTGTATGGCAGTTTTCCACCACATTCTCAGGGTATATCTATGCATCTCTGTATTTGGGGCATGTATCTTACCCACTCTGTGCGTTTGTTTTGTCAGGGCAAGACGCTGGACTGTGTGGAGATCTCCCTGGCGAGGGTCTTCGAGAGAGGCCTACCTGGTTCTGTCTCAAGCCAGGAGTCTGGAGAACCTAAGGGTCATGGACTTTAATCCCTGTGTGGTCCGAGCCGACCCCGACGTGCTGTTCTTCTACAGGAAGCGGAGGAAAGAGTGATTACTGCTACAGGTAAGCGTTTCTGGCTGTGTGTATAACATTTCCATTAAACACATTGGTCTGTGAAAATTTCATACAGAAAAAAACAACGAGGAACCAGAATGCGTTAAGACTTGGCTACATGGTCAAACTATACTGAACAAAAATATGAACGCAACATGTAAAGTGTTGATCCCATATTTAATGGGCTGAAATAAAAGATCCCAGACATGTTCCATATGCACAAAAAGCTTATCTCTACAATTCTGTGCACAAATTTGTTTACATCCCTGTCAGTGAGCATTTATTCTTTGCCAAGATAATCCATCCACCTGACAGGTGTGGCATATCAAGAAGCTGATTAAATAGCATGATCGTTGATGATTGCTGGGGACAATAAAAGGTCACTCTAAAATGTGCAGTTTTTGTCAAACACAAAAATATGTCTCAAGTTTGGGGGAGCATGCAATTGGCATGCTGACTGCATGAATGTCGGCAGATAATGTTATGTTAATTTCTCTACCAGAAGCCGCCTCCAAAGTAATTTTAGAGAATTTGGCAGTACATCCAACCGGCTTCACAACCGCAGACCACGTGTAACCATGCTAGCCCAGGACCTCCACATCTGGCTTCTTCACCTGCGGGATCGTCTGAGACCAGACAGCTGATGAAACCGAGGAGTCTTTTTGTCTGTAATAAAGCCCTTTTGTGGAGGAAAACTAATTCTGATTGACTGGGCCTGGCTCCCCAGTGGATGGGCCTATGCCCACCCATGGCTGTGCCCCTGCCCAGTCATGTGAAATCCATAAATTAGGGCCTAATGAATTTATTTCAATTGACTGATTTCCATATATGAACTGTAACTCAGTAAAATAGTTGAAATTGTTGCATGTTGCGTTTATATATTTGTTCAATATACAAACCTTTGAAGCAATGGGAAGTGTCCAAGTAGTTTCTCACATCTTCCTTTGTGTATTTTTTGGCTTTGCACCTCATACAAAATCTGAGGTGACCTTTACTGTTATCCTACTGTGTACTGCCACCCTGTGTTAGAAAAGGTTCATTGATGTCCATAAATCCAGCCTAGTTTAATCACCCGTTTGAGGGTTGGTCTGGTCCGGCATTAATGATGTGTGTCATGTCCAAGCTTCCACTACTCTGTGTCCAAAGCAAAAGGCTCAGATCTCTTTCTCTCTGCAGGCCTCGGTGGATAAGTTTGTGGGCAGAAATAACTATGAGAACTATTGGTAAGGAGAAAATCCTCAACACCACACACATGATTCTGTTGGTATCCACACCACTTGATTTTAACATTTCATTTGTTTATGGTTTTATGTCTTTCAAGTGATGGTCTCTATTTTTACAACCGTATACATCAAGGACCTGCACTGCCAGCAACTGTTTCTGTGACTGTTACTGTTTTGTTTATTATGACTTTGACCATGTGTGAACTTCTGAAATGATTAAGCAAATAAAAGTTGACCTACTTGGTGCACATTAAAAAAATGACTTATTAACCACTCTTGACAGCATATTGGACATTTCTACCAGTTTCAATTCAAGGTTTTGCTTAATATTTGGCCTATATTGTAAGGTCATAAACCAAAAGGAATGGACGTTGGCAGTTTTAGAAGCATATAGTTCAAAGTACAGTACCAGTCAAACGTTTGGACACACCTACTCATTCCATTTTTTAAATAAAAAAAAAAACTATTTTCTACATTGTAGAATAATAGTGAAGACATCAAAACTATGAAATAACACATATGGAATCATGTAGTAACCAAAAAATAATTAAACAAATCTAAATATATTTGAGAATCTTCATAGTAGCCACCTTTTGCCTTGATGTAAGCTTTGCACACTCTTGGCATTCTCTCAATCAGCTTCATGAAATGACCTGAATTCATTTAAATTAACAGTTCATTTGTGGAATTTCTTTCCTTCTTAATGTGTTTGAGCCAATCAGTTGTGTTGTGACAAGGTAGGGGTGGTATATAGAAGATAGCCCTATTTGGTAACAGACACATCTCAACATTAACTGTTCAGAGGAGACTCCACAAATCAGGCCTTCATGGTCAAATTGCTGCAAAGAAACCCCTACTAATGGACACCAATAAGAAGAGACTTGCATGAGCCAAGAAATATGAGCAATGGACATTCGATCAGTGTAAATCTGTCCTTTGGTCTGATGAATCCAAATTTGAGTTTTTGGTTACAACGCCATGACTTTGTGAACGGTGAACGGATGATCTCCGCCTGTGTGGTTCCCACCGTGAAGGATGGAGGAGGACGTGTGATGGTGCTTTGCTGGGGACACTGTCAGGGATTTATTTAGAATTCAGGGCACACATAACCAGCATGGCAACCACAGCATTCTGCAGCGATACTCCATCCCATCTGGTTTGTACTTAGTGGGACTATAATTTGTTTTTCAACAGGACAATGACCCATAACACACTTCCAGTGTGTGTAAGTGCCAATTGACATGGTTTGGAATGAGTTGGACAGCAGAGTAAAGGAAAAGCAGCCAGCAAGTGCTCAGCATATGTGGGAACTCATGAAGCTGGTGGAGAGAATGCCAAGAGCGTGCAAAGCTGCCATCAAGGCAATGGAGAATAAAATATATATTGATTTGTTTAACACTTTGCTTACTACATGTTATTTCATAGTTGATGTCTTCAGTACTATTCTACAATGTAGAAAATATATATTTTTTAATAAATCAGAACCTTGGAATGAATAGGTGTGTCCAAACGTTTAACAGCGCCTAAGTGTCCATTCATTGGGTATATGGAAAATGGATACAATCCTATGACTTTGGGGCTCCTTGACGGCTACAGTACTTAGTGCAGTAACCAACTGAGGCTAATCATTCATGTAAGGGTCTCCTGGAGTCAAAGCAAGTACTGAATAGCCTATGTTCTCTGACTCAACATCCATAAACTAGATACATGGTCTGAACTGTAATGCAAAGACTGGAAGAAGTAGATGGACACAGGGCCTGCAGTGCTTAGAATTTTAACACAGTCCAACTGCAGAGTGGTTAGTCACCTGGCCAGTCTTCATTCACTGGCCACAAAGAGAGCAGATAGGTTTTCAACCATCACCAATACAAGCAGCAGGTCAGCCATATACAGTCAAATGCACATATTGAATGTCTAATGGCTCAGCTTTTATTTCATTCATCACATTCCCAGTGGGTCAGAAGTTTACATACACTGAATCAGTATTTGGTAGCATTGCCTTTAAATTGTTTAATCTGGGTCAAACATTTTGGGTAGCCTTCCACAATGTTGGGTGAATTTTGGCCCATTCCTCCTGACAGAGCTGGTGAAACTGAGTCAGGTTGGTAGGCCTCCTTGCTCCCACGCGCATTTTCAGTTCTGCCCACAAATGTTCTATATGATTGAAGTCAGGGCTTTGTGATGGCCACTCCAATACCTTGACTTTGTTGTCCATTTTGCCACAACAATGGCCCCAAGTATGCTTGGGGCCATTGTCCATTTGGAAGACCCATTTGCGACCAAGCTTTAACTTCCTGACTGATGTCTTGAGATGTTGCTTCAATATATCCACAATTTTCCTTCCTCATGACCTCATTTATTTTGTGAAATGCACCAGTCCCTCCTACAGCTAAACACCCCACAACATGATGCTGCCACCCCCGTGCTTCACGGTTGGGATAGTGTTCTTCGGCTTGCAAGCCTCCCCCTTTTTCCTCCAAACATAACGATGGTCATTATGGCCAAACAGTTCTATTTTTGTTTCATCAGACCAGAGGACATTTCTCCAAAAAGTACGATCTTTGTCCCTATGTGCAGTTGCAAACCGTAGTCTGGCTTTTTTGAATGGCGGTTTTGGAGCAGTGGCTTCTTCCTTGCTGAGTGGCCTTTCAGGTTATGTCGATATAGGACTTGTTTTACTGTGGATATAGATACTTTTGTACCCATTTCCTCCAGCATCTTAACAAGGTCCTTTGCTGTTGTTCTGGGATTGATTTGCACTTTTCGCACCAAAGTACGTTCATCTCCAGGAGACAGAAAGCGTCTCCTTCCTGAGCGGTATGACGGCTGCGTGGTCCCATGGTGTTTATATTTGCGTACCATTGTTTGTACAGATGAACGTGGTACCTTCAGGCGTTTGGAAATTGCTCCCAAGGATGAACCAGACTTGTGGAGGTCTACAATATTTTCTATGAGGTCTTGGCTGATTTCTTTTGATTTTCCCACAATGTCAAGCAAAGAGGCATTGAGTTTAAAGGTAGGCCTTGAAATACAATTGACTCAAATGATGTCAATTAGCCTATCAGAAGCTTCTAAAGCCATGACATCATTTTCTGGAATTTTCCAAGCTGTTTAAAGGCACAGTCAACTTAGTGTATGTAAACTTCTGACCTACTGGAATTGTGATACAGTGAATTATAAGTTAAATAATCTGTCTGTAAACAATTGTTGGAAAAATGACTTTGTGTCACGCACAAAGTTGATGTCCTAACCAACTTGCCAAAACTATTAGTTTGTTAACAATAAATTTGTGGAGTGGTTGAAAAACAAGTTTTAATAACTCCAACCTAAGTGTATGTAAACTTCCGACTTCAACTGTAAGAATTCAAATAATTTGCTATGAGACTCGAAATTGAGCTCAGGTGCATCCTGTTTCCATTGATCAACCTTGAGATGTTTCTACAACTTGATTGGAGTTAAATTGATTGGGCATGATTTGGAAAGGCACACACCTGTCTATATAAAGGTCCCACAGTTGACAGTGCATGTCAGAGCAAAAACCAAGCCATCAGGTCGAAGGAATTGTCCCTAGAGCTCCGATACAGGATTGTGTTGAGGCACAGATCTGTGGATAGGTATCAAAACATTTCTTCAGCATTAAAGGTCCCAATAAACACAGTGGCCTACATCATTCTTCAATGGAAGAAGTTTGGAACCACCAAGACTCATCCTAGACATGGTCGGCAGGCCAAACTGAGCAAACAGGGGGGAAGGGCCTTGGTCAGGGTGGTGACCAAGAACCCGACGGTCACTCTGACAGAGCTCCAGATTTCCTCTGGAGATGGGAGAACCTTCCAGAAGGACAACCATCTCTGCAGCACTCCACCAATCAGGCCTTTATAGTGGAGTGGCCCGACGGAAGCCATTCCTCAGTAAAAGGCACACGACAACCCACTTGGACTTTGCCAAAAGGCATCTAAAGGACTCTCAGACAATGAGAAACAAGATTTTCTGGTCTGATTAAACCAGGATTGAACTTCTTGGCCTGAATGTCAAGTGTCACATCTGGAGGAAACCTGGCACCGTCCCTATGGTGAAGCATGCTGGTGGTAGCATCATGCTGTGGAAATGTTTTTCAGTGGCAAGGAATAGGAAACTAGTCCGGAGTGAAGGAAAGATAAACGGAGCAAAGTACAGAGCGATCCTTGATGATAACCTGCTCTAGAGAGCTCAGGACCTCAGACTGGGGAGAAGGTTCACCTTCCAACTGGACAATGACCCTAATCATACAGCCAAGACTACGCAGGAGTGGCTTCAGGACAAGTCTCTGAATGTCCTTGAGTGGCCCAGCCAGAGCTGGAGAGACCTGAAAATAGCTATGCAGCGACGCTCCCAATCCAACTTGACAGAGCTTGAGAGGATCTGCAGAGAAGAATGGGAGAAACTCCACAAATACAGGTGTGCCAGACTTGTAGCGTCATACCCAAGAAGACTTGATGCTGTAATCACTGCCAAAGGTGCTTCAACAATGTACCAGGTAAAGGGTCTAAATGTAAATAGGATATTTCAGTTTTTCATTTTTAAAACTTACTAACATTTCTAAAAAGCCTGTTTTTGCTTTGTTATTATGGGGTATGGGTCAAGTGGTCTGAATGCTTTCCAAATGCACTGTAGATAAATGAAATAAAATAAACAGCTATCACATTCACTTTACATATATTCTGCATGCAATAGTGTGTGCACACAGGTTGTGCCTCATGAATACACTTAGTGGTCCCGTGCATGTAGGAAGTTCCTCTGTGCATTCCTCCTCAGTGTGATCGTGAGCCCACTCAGGCTGCGCAAGCCTCCAGCCTCTTCCTTTATTAGTGGGCGCAGTGGTCCGTTGCCTCACATTTTGTCCGTATTGTGTCTCAGGGATCCTGGGAGGGACAAACTACTGCAGACGACCAGCATCCAAAACACTACTTCTCACTGTTTAACAAAAGTGTGAGAGTTAAGTCTAAAAATGAATTAAACAGTTCTTGAAAAAAAATGTATTCATATGGAAATATATATTCAACAGTTACCATGTCTTCCTCCTCTGCTTGTGCCTCTTCCTCCTGTTCAGTGACAATGTTAGTCGGATGCAGCACACACCTTAACTGTGAAAATGTGACATTTGACTTGATACATAGGAAGTCAATATGAGTTTGGGAAATCAGAGACAAAAATGATCTATTGTAAACTTTATTAGGTTATGGGTTCAATAGCAATTAGCTACTCTTTTTTGATAATGATGATCAGATGATAGTTAAGCAACTAGATTTTTTCAAATAATCTACTTCTAAAGCTAGTTTTCATTCCATGTTTCATACCTAGGTGCAGTGGTGATTTTAGCATGTAAATCTTGGTGGGCAAATTCCCCTTAAATGTTATGCATGCCATCAATACCACTACACAACAACACTAAACAATACATTAATTGGACTATACCAGTGACAAAAGGTGCACACAAACTGTTAGAGCCTACATAAAGCTGTCCCAACAGCAGATTCCCAACACCTTACCACTGCTACGCCTGGTCATCAGCAGAGCCTTGTCTGGCAACGAAACAGTTCATTCAGATTCATTTACTGCCTTTAAAAAAACCAAATTGCTGATATGGCTTACTTGCACAATTGTGGTTTCTACTGACAATTGAGATGTACAAACTATGGCATAAGAGAGCGGATAAGAGGCAATCCGTAATTCCGATTAAGACATGAGCGAGCTATGACGGATGTAGTCAATATAACTTTGTTCAGCACTTTTGAGATATACAGCGACTGAACAGTAATTACAGGATTCTCCCTGTACACCAAGTCAGAACCGTAGGATAAAAAAGGGGGCATATAAGCAGACAATGAAAGCGCTTACAATATTCCGATATAAGCTAATAGGCTACATGTGCACCACCAAGTCAGAACAATAGGCTAAATTATGAGGGGGAAAAGGGACCAAATTATTGGGGTGAGGCACAGCTTACATTTACTATTACTTTCTTAGCTACAGTATACATATCTCCCTGGCATATTACATCCTTTATGCAGCAGCATTTAATACATTTTTGGACTCATGTTGTGCTGTGCTCACTTGAACAGGAAGGTGGCGTGGCAGTCCTTCGTGGCACATTTTGTCATCAACGTCTGGCATTCTCTGGCTCACTATTTTGCTAATGAGCTGCGTAATGCTAATTTCACTCTTGACACATTGCTAGGATTAGCAGAGAAAACATTGAAATATGAAAATTGATATTGTACAATAACTCATCAGGCTCCCCATACATTATCATTTTGGAAAACCATGATTTTAGACAATACTGGTTGAAGGAAAATGACCTTGCTAACAAGATTTGAATCTGGAGGAGATGTTAGGTCACACGCAGGAAATAACTTAGCTATAGAGTTCACTGGACGAATGCATCCATTTTCTCTAGATGGCAGTCCAACAATCTCCATACGATTGGTATGGGATCATCCCATCTGATGGGGGAAACACCTCGATACCGAAGTTACTTTAATAGCAGGTTAGGATAATTAACGTAGCAGGTTATGTGACTTCGGTTGAGGTTAGCAAAAAGGTATGAGTTAGGGTTTGCGAAAATGCATTCCAAATCTGCTACGAAAAGCACTTTCTATCGAAGTGGTGTGAAGAGTGTGTCCTTTAGGGGGAACCTTTTCTGTCAGATGGAAAGACGGACTGGAAAGGGTGTCGTACACCAACATGGCGGCGCTCATGGACACGAGAATATTGCTTCGAAAAATTAAAGATTTACGGTGCCTGACACCCCGACGAAATCGCGTGAAAGCCAAATGGGTACGTACGACGTAGTTAGCTAACAATAATTGGAACAATCGACAACCAGTCGTTGACTAAAGTTGGCGGTTAGCTAACGCTCGAAAACCCTTATCAGCGTTTAGCTTCGACCAGGCCAAGGTTGGTTGCGTGTGAACTTAATTTCCGATTCTTTGTTTTAACGTTTAGAAACGTTAATCATCGCTTGCTAAACATGCTGATATGCCCCATATCTTTCATATCCGCAAAAAATAATCTTTAAAATGAAAATATATGTACTGTTGCAGTTTTGCACAGATCAATGAGCTGCGTGTGCCTCCAGTTGTTAAACTACACTTCCTCCACCGTTATGGGCTTACGCATATGTTCAGAGCCAGTTTAAATGCAAAATTGTGTAACTGTTCCTTACACCCCAGAATGTTGACTTAATTACTTTTAAACTCTCTCTACCGGTTGTCTGCGGTTTGTCCTTCTGCTGCTCGAAAATTGAGACTATCCACCAAGTAGTGTTATTAACCTGACTTTCAGTACACTAGTCTAACGTCATATATCGATTTGTACTTCTGTTTATTTATTTTCAATTCTGTTGCAATTTACACGTGACAAACACAAGCTACTGGTGGCTGAAAACACAATCATCACGGGATGAACGAGTGACTAATTTCCAGCTAAGGGTGGTCCATTTTTTAAATCATTCCTTCCTCCCTTGCCCTGGATGTGTGTACTCGTCAGACGTCATCAGAAGTGTCCAGGGGGTGTCTTTTTAAGTGTTTGGACTAGAGGTCGACCGATTATGATTTTTCAACGCCAATACCGATTATTGGAGGACCAAAAAAGCAGATACCGATTAATCTGCCGATTTTAAAAAATAAATTGTATTTTTATTTTTTAATAATGACAATTCCAACAATACTGAATTAACACTTATTTTAACTTAATATAATACATCAATAAAATCAATTTAGCCTCAAATAAATAATGAAACATGTTCAATTTGGTTTAAATAATGCAAAAACAAAGTGTTGGAGAAGAAAGTAAAAGCGCAATATGTGCCATGTAAGAAAGCTAACATTTAAGTTCCTTGCTCAGAACATGAGAACAGGAAAACTGGTGGTTCCTTTTAACATGAGTCTTCAATATTCCCAGGTAAGAAGTTTTAGGTTGTAGTTATTATAGGAATTATAGGACTATTTCCCTCTATACCATTTGTATTTCATTAACCTTTGACTATTGGATGTTCTTATAGGCACTTTAGTATTGCCAATGTAACAGTATAGCTTCCGTCCCTCTCCTCGCTCCTCCCTGGGCTCGAACCAGAAACACAACGACAACAGCCATTCTCGAAGCAGCGTTACCCATGCAGAGCAAGGGAAACAACCACAGGCTCAGAACGAGTGACATTTGAAATGCTATTAGCGCGCGCTAACTAGCCAGCCATTTCACTTCGGTTACATTAGCATCATCTCGGGAGTTGATAGGCTTGAAGTCATAAACAGCGCAATGCTTGATGCACAACGAAGAGCTGCTGGCAAAACGCACGAAAGTGCTGTTTGAATTAATGTTTACGCGCCTGCTTCTGCCTACCACTGCTCAGTCAGATACTTAAATACTTGTATGCTTGTATGCTCAGTCAGATTATACGCAACGCAGGACAAGCTAGATAATATCTAGTAATAATCATCAACCATGTGTAGTTAACTAGTGATTATGATTGATTGATTGTTTTTTATAAGATAAGTTTAATGCTAGCGAGCAACTTACCGTGGCTTACTGTATTTGTGTAACAGGCAGTCTCCTTGTGGAGTGCAACAAGAGGAAGGTTGCTATTGCGTTGGACTAGTTAACTGTAAGGTTGCAAGATTGGATTCCCCGAGCTGACAAGGTGCAAATCTGTCGTTCTGCCCCTGAAGGAGGCAGTTAACCCACTGTTCCTAAGCCGTCATTGAAAATAAGAATGTGTTCTTAACTGTCTTGCCTAGTTAAATAACGATTAAATAAAGGTTTAAAAAATATATATATTAAAAAAAAAATAATAGGCAAAATCGGTGTCCAAAAATACCGATTGTTATGAAAACTTGAAATCGGCCCGAATTAATCGGTCATTCCGATAAATCGGTCGACCTCTAGTTTGGACCTTAACCTATGTCTTCCATCTGTTTTACGCAAACAAGCGCTGTAACATGGCGATATGACGGTGTGGGAACACTTACACTATAAAAAGTTTGTAGTAATTTATCCTTTGTTTTTTGAAAATGATTCCTTACTGATATGAAAGATGCATTTCTTAACCCTACCTCAAGCGATGCGTTTTAACGTTCAGAGTGAGCGTGGGGGCTCTTAACAAAACTCCCCCAGCCAGAAGATGCTAATTGTAGCTGGTGTTTGAATGGGTTAGCAGCTAGCTAACTCTTGACTGGCAACAGCAAGCAGTAACTGAAGATATGCAGGTGAAATTTAGATGAAAACAACGAAGGTACCTAGCTATTATTAACCTTCTCAAAATGTAGGTCTGCTGCAGCAGGTGCATTTCTTCATCTCACAAATGACTGCACCTATGTTTAGGGGAGTGCTAATTGCTGAAGACCCCAGTAAACCTCTTCAGATTCGATTGCTTGCGCACATGCAGGACTTTAGCTACAGATTAACGTAAACTCACCCCATTCCGTAAAAAAGTGTGCAACCACAACATTCAAACAAGGCTACAAAGAAAACTAATGGGACTGTGTTGACTTCAAAATCGGGGGTGTGAACTAGGTTTCTATTCAAGCGTTGATCGACATGGTAATGGTTCTAAAGCATTGGAGAAAAGTTGAAAAAACGGGCCCTCCGTTACATCGTGACGTGTCATGTCGTAACGTTCAGCACGCATAAAGCGACTTTCTGTCTTACAATCTCTCTCCACCAGGTGTAGCACTTTAAAAACAAGAAATGGACAGTGACGGGGGTAAGGGGGATACCTAGTCATTTTTTGCGTCGTCACTGTAAACGATCATGACTCTCAAAAGACAATGTTTACCTCTGAAGATCACTTTAGCACCGCCCTAAAAACCCGATTTAAATTCGACACAAACCTTCAAATAGTTATGTAATGACACATTATATAAACTCTTTATAGTGTTTTATTTAAATTTTAGAGGCGATAAGGTAATAAATTGGACAGATCGAGTGAAAAAAGGCAGTTTTCCCACACAACATCTCTCCTTCTCACTATCACACAATAGTTTAGCTTCCCCACCTGCCATTTTTAAAAAGACCCGACGGAGCTCATTGCCTTGTTGAATTATGCAGAAACGGGCATCATGAAGGTCTCGTCATTTATTTTGTTGGAAAGGGGAGAAATTGTGCTTTACAATGGTATTAACATTACAGTTGATCTGGAAGTATTACGTTTTTGGGGGCGATAAAATAAGGTCAATTGTATGGACCACGGCGATGTATTAAAGTGAGTGAGTTTACGTTATCTGGCGTACAATGAGATTTCACCAAATATTTATTACTGGCCGTTACAGGAAAGCCCCACACAAACCGCCGACATAGATTTGAACTAACCTGTTCTTGGCGATACTTTCTTCGTTCTTGATTCAGTAAAAAGTATCTTGGAAATGTTAGTTTCCAGTTCATCAAACCAAGTTGTATTTCTACAGCACATTTCAGACATGGAATGTAACACAAACATAAGCGGGTTAAAAACAAAATAACAAAAATGGAATGACTAAAAAACACAAAGGAAAAGCAAAGTTTAAAAGATGTTTTAAGATCTCCTTTAAATATGTCCACACTTGTGGGACGCCTCAGGTTCTCTGGCAGGCTATTCCAGAGGCTGGGGGCATAACTAAAGGCTGCCTCTCTATGTCTCTTGGTCCTAGCCTTTTTATTAATTTTTTAACCTTTATTTAACTAGGCAAGTCAGTTAAGAACAAATTCTTATTTACAATGGCTGCCTACCCAGGCCAAACCCTAACACGGACGACGCCAGGCCTATTGTGCGCTGCCCTTTGGGACTGCCAATCACAGCTGGTTGTGATTCAGCCTGGAATCGAATTGAACCATTGGGGTGCACAATCGTGGATTATTTTAAAAACTAATAGAAGAATCTTAAAACTCACAGGCAGCTGGTGCAGAGACCTTAAAACGGGTGTAATTTGTGCTCTCCATCTGGTCTTGGTCAGTACCCGTGCTGCAGCATTCTGTATGTTTTGCAGTTGACCAATGGCTTCCTTAGTTAGACCAGACAGGAGAGCATTACAGTAGTCAAGCATGCTTGTAATAAAATCATGGATGAGTTTCTCTGTATCAGCCTGAGAAAGAAACGGCCGCACCTTGGCAATGTTCCTCAGGGGGTAAAAATATATTTTGCTTACATTCCTAATGTGTGGTTTAAAATTGAGTTCATGATCTAAAATAACAGGTTTTAACCTGATGTTTTATCTTTATTGCCCGCAAATAAAAATGTGTGGCCAGGTTCTCTCTGTGCTTTGGTTCTAATTAGGGATACACTAGTTCTAACTAGGGATACACTTACTGTGTGTGGTCTTATTCTCTCCCCTTTCACAATAGAAGCCTGAAACAACTTTCTAAAGACTGTTGACATCTAGTGGAAGCCTTAGGAAGTGCAATCTGGCCCCATTTACACTGGATATTGGATAGGCAATCACATGAAAAACTACAATCCTCAGATTTCCCACTTCCTGGTTGGATTTTTCAGTTATACTCACATACATCATTCAAACAGTTTTAGAAACCTCAGTGTTTTCTATCCAAAATAATATGCATATCCTAGCTTCTGGGCCTGAGTAACAGGCAGTTTACTCTGGGCACGCTTTTCATCCGGACGCGAAAATACTGCCCCCTAGCCCAAAGAGGTTAACGCCCCGATGTGCAAAACCGATGTCAAAAATGACGGGCATACCTATATAAGGTAGGTAAATGACGGCACGTAAAATGTTGCAATATACGTGCAACACAGCATTCTTAAACTAGCCCATGTCTGCCGTGTGGATCAATTTGAAAGTGTAGCAAAATTTCAGCGAGACAACTCAAAGGCAAAATCCATTAAAGCCAAGAAAATGGAATTCATTGCCCTTGACAATAAACCGTTCTCTGTTGTGGGCGATGTTGGCTTTCGCCAACTGGTTGTGCACCAGTACACACTACGAAGTGTGCTATTTTTTTCAAAGATGTTTCCCTACTGGAGTTACACAGTATTGGCGTCACTGCTATTAGCTTCACAACATGCATACTATGGAACGCCGTTTGGGTCTGCGTGTCAGAGACAGTAGCACTGTCAAAGCTGTACAAAAAAAGTCTGCAAACACCGGCCACAAACGGTGTGTTTACAATACCGCGTTGGTAATAAAGCATTATTTGTTCGACTGCAACTTCTGGGTTAGCTAGCTTTAGCTTGGTACCTAGCTAGCACCAATACAACCAGCCTGAAAACAATGACCAGTGGAACCTGCAGTCATTTTCATTATTCTTAGCAATGATTTAGGAATCCTTGTGTGAGAGTTTTTAGCTAGGTTGCCACTTGTTGTTCACCTATTGAAATTGAACTTCAGTTCATGAAAATAAATGGCTAGTCAGCAACTTAACTCTGTTGCCCAAAGCTAAAGTTATAAGCAGCCAGTTAGCTTCATCTGGCTAGTGAAGCTCGACCGCACCGGGTTATGTGTTTTGAAGCTAGCCACAGTAAGGATTAGGCACAATAGTGGAATTTGCGCTTTGCCTTCAAAATAAAATTGTCATTGACAGTAATGCAAATTAATACAAATATTAGAATTATGCTATACTTTTATTTTAAAGGCTAATCCTTATTGTGGCTAGCTTTACATAGATGGGTCCGACCACCATTAATCAAATGAGAACTGTCTTATAAATTAGGGTTATTTTAGATGATGGCACCTAGCTATATAGTTAGCTAGCTAACTATAGCTACTGAAACAGATGTGTTATTTGACACATCAAATAGTGCTATTTGACGTATCTTTTTTGACATGCAAAGATCCAAACGGCGTTCCATAGAAATCTTGGTTGAGAATGAAAATACTGAACAAATGAACGAAGCAGCACAGCAAGTAAGTGAAAGAAATAGGTTTTGATTAGGTTTTACTGGTAATGGGGACATGTAAATGCCAACAAAATAACTTTTTGGTGTGTGTAACCTTTATTTAACTAGACAAGTCAGTTAAGAACAAATTCTTTTTTACAATGACGGACAACGCTGAGCCAATTGTGCCCCGCACTATGGGACTCCCAATCACTGCCGGATGTGATACAGCCTGGATTCTAACCAGGGACTGTAGTGATGCCTCTTGCACTGAGATGCAGTGCCTTAGACTGCTGCGTCCGTGTGTGTGTGCTAACTATTTAACTGTACTAGAATGCTTAAAAGGCCGCTAAAATTGTATATATCGGTTATCGGTATCGTTCTTTTGATTTGGCAAGGAAAATATTGAGTATCGGCCAAAAATGTAATACCGGTGCGTCACTAGTTCTAACAATGCGTACCTCAGTTTTGTCTTGATTTAGCTTGAGGAAGTTGAGCCATCCAATTATTTTAAATCATTAATACAGTCTAATAATTTATCCGTGGAGCTAGAAATCCTCTGGTGACACAAAGGGAAAGTTGTGTATTGTCTGCGTAGCTGTGCTTTCTGATAACGCTGCCAGGGGGTAACCAAAATACAAACGCAACATGCGAAATGTTGGTCCCTTTTTTCTTACGTGGCTATTTTCAACTTTACTGGAGCTATGGAATCAATGGTTGTCTTTTAATTTGCTATTCAAGTTATCAACTAAATCATCACAAGGAAAGCAGACTAGGTTTTGGAGTATTGTTCATAAACTCAATCAAATCTGTAGCAACTTCAGAGGTAAGATAGCATTTCTTAATGCATTCATTATTACCCTGTGCTATGGGCATCAAGGTAGTAAAAAATGCACAGTGGTGATCAGATAAAGCAACATCAACAATAGAGGATATGTCAATAGAAAGCCCCTTGGTAATAACCAGGTCCAGAGTATGGCTGCGGTTATGGATGGGCCCAGTAACATGTTGAATAAAGTCTATAGAGCTCAAAAGATTCATAAATTCAATGGCCTTAGAGTCAGTCACTTGGTCAACATGAATATTAAAATCACCCAACACAATGATTTTATCATAGTTCTCAAGGACAGTAGACAATAGTTCAGATAGATCAATAAAAAAAGTGGGGCAGTGCTTTGGTGGCGTATGCAGGGTTTGTCCAGCGCTGGTGGCTGACATTTAAACAGTATAGCATGATGCTCAAAAGACCCAAAGTCGCCAAATTCAATGTCCTTAGAGCTGAGAGAATTTTCTGATAGAGTATGATTTTTTTGTTCAACAAGGCAAGTCAGTTAAGAAAAATTCTTATTTACAATGACGGCCTACGCTGGGCCAATTGTGCGCCAATCATGGCCAGTTGTGATACAGTCTCGATTCGAACCAGGGTGTCTGTAGTGACACCTCTAGCACTGAGATGCAGTGCCTTAGACCACTGCACCACTGAAGCTGAAGACTCACATCTCCCTGACTATCTTTCAGCACCAGCTGTCAGAGCAGCTTACAGATCACTGCACCTGTACATAGCCCATCTGTAAACAGCCCATCTATCTACCTACCTCATCCCCATACTGGTATTTATTTATTTATTTTGCTCCTTTGCACCCCAGCATCTCTACCTGCACATTCATCTTCTGCCAATCTACCATTCCAGTGTTTAATTGCTATATTGTAATTACTTTACCACCATGGCCTATTTATTTCCTTAACTTACCTCATTTGCACTCACTGTATATAGACTTTTTGTTTTCTTTTGTTCTACTGTATTTTTGACTGTATGTTTTGTTTATTCCATGTGTAACTCTGTTGTTGTATGTGTCGAATTGCTACGCTCTATCTTGGCCAGGTCGCAGTTGCAAATGAGAACTTGTTCTCAACTAGCCTACCTGGTTAAATAAAGGTGAAATAAGTAAAACTCAGGAGCCCTATGAAAAGTTGGAGTCCAGCGCGGCAACACAGTCTGAAGACAACCACATTTCAATGAGAAACATGCAATCAACTTTGCGCTCAGTAATGAAGTCATTCACGAGAAAGAGGATCTAGTAAAACTACACAATTTTACGGCCTACCCTGGCCGACACTGGGCCAATTATGCGCCGCCCTATGGGACTCCCAATTACGGCCGGATGTGATGCAGCCTGGATTCAAACCAGGTACTGCAGTGAAATGCAGTGCCTTAGACCACTGCGCCACTCAGGAACCCAATCTATCAGAATGGTAGATGACAGTTTGAATAAATTCGCTAGAAGGCGGAGTTAAAGGAACATAAGGTTACTAACAATAACCATAGTGCCATAGGAGTTGATGTTGTTTCCAAGTCCTCTGTTGCTTATTCTGACAGGGAGAACTGGAGAATTACCAGAACCGGTCTGTCAGTCTAAAATAGTTTGCGATGTTGCTGGAAATAATCCTGGAACCCCTGCGGCTAGGGTGAATCCCATCTCTTTTAAAAAGAGCTGGTTGCTCCCACAGCAAATCAAAGTTGTCACAAAAAGAGACTCCTGTCATTGCAAAGTTTCTTTGGTTACTTGTTTAGGACAAAGAGTCGGCTGAAACATTCTGAACCCTTCTGGTAGCACGGGAGGGGGCCAGAGAAAAGTATTATCTTCCCTGTGCTAGCGAGGGTCTTTAAAAAACAAATGTAGTCCTACCTCAGATCACCTAAAATGAAGGTTGTTAAAACCTACCTAAGTGACAGTGTCAATATTGGAGTATTTGGCCAGAACCGGGATCCTGGGTCACCATCAAGCTGCCCACAATGGTGGTCATGATGGAATCTGATGGGGAAATGACCTGGTGGCTGTGGGTGCCTGCTGGCTATTGGTATACACCCAGGATCCGTGCTGACTCCTGGGGCTGGTAGGTCTGTCTCAGGCAGGGCAAAGCAGTTTGATAGCTGGATTGGATCTTCTCGAATAGATGGGTGCCCAGACTGCCTTCGTGATCTCCTATGCCTTGCGAGTGTCCAGTCTCCCGTGGGCCCCAGAGTTGAGCTTCACATCTGTCCGTTTGATTGGGACCGGTCAACACTGCCCGACTCAGACAGCTTTCCTTGTAGGAGGCATTTAAAACTGAGAAAGCAGGTTTTCCTATTCTCGCAGCCGAGCTAACAGCCGGAGGATCTCTTCGCTAAGATGCTTGATGATGAGATGGTTTCCAATATCGTTATAGCAGCTTTGGTTTTTATCTGTGTTTCTCTGTGACGCTTCCAGCTAATAATGTGCTGAAGTGCTTGGCCCACCTTGCTTCCTCCCTCGTAGACTTATCCCTAATTAGGAATGAGTGGGCAGGTGAAATCCATGTGGTGGAGGAGCCCTAGTGATCACGTGTCCAACCATGTCTAATCAATGATTACTTCAAGGGATGGATAAAGGAAGGATGCACTTAACCTTTTTTGGTTGCCAGCCACCATAAAATAAAAATATGCACCGGTTGGTAGACAATGGCACAAGACGAGCGCAATTTTTCTAAATTCTTCCAAATACTCTTTCAACAGGCTGGCTCTCAGCCCAAGTACCCTGCCACAAACCTGGCCCTACAGAACTTTGATGCCACCTACAGCTTACAGCTGGGAGAGCAGTGGCCCTCTGTCCGCGTCAGCATGCTTTGTGAGCAGAAGTACGGGGCCCTGGTAAACAATTTCTCCACCACAGAAGGGGTCATCGCAGACCTGCAGTCCCAGGGATGTAGAGACTTTGTCTGCCAACCAGTTGGTGTAGGAGCTCTGGAGAGACTGCAGGCGCCTGGATTTCCTCTCCACGATAACCCTTCAACCCTCGAGTCTGTTGGTGTCAGTCAAGATGTGGCTCCTCCTCGCCTCCGCACCAATATCAAGTGCTTTGTTTTCCCCGGGGGAGATATCTCCAGATTCAAGCCTTCTAGGTGAGATTTGCGTCGCTTCTTTTACAGACACACGAGAAGAAAAGGATGAAATCTGGGCTTCAGTCTGTTTCATCAGCACAATTTACTGTAGCTACATATCTCCTATATTGTGATATTGTTTGATTGCCAAGTTGTATGATTTAAAAATTCCCATTCTCCTCCTAGACCCGACTTGTATGGGATGCTTGGGTACTACCTCATGGATGCGGCGTCCATTTTGCCTGCCCTGGCCCTGGATGTCCAGGAAGGACACTCTGTGCTGGACGTCTGTGCCGCCCCAGGGGGAAAGACCCTGGCCCTGCTCCAGACACAGGCCATCCGTAAGACGGTCTAGCAGATATGATGCATACACATTGTTGAAGTTCTATCTAATTCACAGACTGGTAAAGCTTTTTTTTTTTTTTTTTACAGTTGTATTTAAGTTTGCATTGATCTGGTATTTATTTGTAATGACATGTGTTTTTCAGGATTTCTGTGTGTCAATGACATCTCAGTGTCTCGTACCTACCGCCTCCAGCGGGTCCTCAACAGCTACGTACCGAAAGAGCTGTTGACAGAAGAAAGAATGCGCATTACTTCCTTTGACGGCAGGAAATGGGGAGAAATCGAAAGGGACACCTTTGACAGAGTAAGTACTGAGATTATTTCACATTACTTGGTTTAATAAAAAATTCAGAATGTAAGTACTGAGATTATTTGACCAACATTTGTTGCTTTTATAAAATATTTTAAAATGTAAGACATTATTGGGCCTTTCCATTAAAAGGACCCATGAACTATGATGTATACATTTGGGAAATTAAGCTATATATACATTTTAAACTATTTTCTATCCTAAATATTAGGAATAATCTAAGGCTTTGATTTCTGGGCAAATGGATGGAAATGGGGTCTTGGAAAACATCTACCAGAAAAGTTCTGAAAAGGTTTAAAACACTAATGTTGGAGTAAAGACCCCTGCCAACTAATATCAACACTTATATTTACACTGAACAAAAATATAAACACAACATGTAAAGTGTTGATTCCGTGTTTAATGAGCTGAAATGAAAGATACCAGAAATTTTACCTATGCGCAAAAAGCTTATTTCTCTAAATGTTTTTTCACAAAAAAAATGTACACCCCTGTTAGTGAGCATTTCTCTTTTGCCAAGATAATCCATCCACCTGACAGGTGTGGCATATCAAGAAGCTGATGAAACGGCGTGATCATTGCACAGGTTTGTCTTGTGCTGGGGAGAATAAAAGGCCACTCTAAAATGTGAAGATTTGTCACACAACACAATGCCACAGAGGGAGAGGGAGAGTGCAATTGGCATGCTGTCTGAAGGAATGTCCACCGGAGCTGTTGCCAGAGAATTTTGTTAATTTATCTACCATAATCCCCCTCCGTTGATTTAGAGCATTTTGCAGTACGTCCAACCCGGCCTCACATCCGCAGACCACGTGTCACCACGGCAGGACCTCCACACCTGGCGTCTTCACCGGCGGGATCGTCTGAGACCAGCCACCCGGACAGCTGATGAAATTGTGGGTTTTCACAACCCAAGATTTTCTGCAGAAACTGTCATACCGTCTCAGGGATGCTCATCTGCATGCTTGTTGTCCTCACCAGGGTCTTGACCTGACTGCAGTTCGTCGTTGTAACCGACTTCAGTGGGCAAATGCTCACCTTTGATGGCCACTGGCACACTGGAGAAGTGTGCTCTTCATGGATGAATCCCGGTTTCAACTGATCCAGGCAGATGGCAGATGTGGGCGAGCGATTTGCTAATGTCAAGGTTGTGAACAGAATGGATTTATGCTATGGGCAGGCATAAGCTACTGACAAAAAAACACAATTGCATTTTATCTATGGCAATTTGAATGCAGAGATACCGTGGATGAGATCCTGAGGCCCATTATCGTGCCGTTCATCCACCGCCATCACCTCATGTTTCAGCATGATAATGCACCGCCCCATGTTGCAAGGATCTGTACACAATTCCTGGAAGTTGAAAATGACCTGCATACTCGTCAGACATGTCACCCATTGAGCATGTTTGGGATTCTCTGGATCGACGTGTACTTGTTTCAGTTCACGCCAATATCCAGTAACTTCACACAGTCATTGAACTTCACACAGCCCACAATCAACAGCCTGATCAACTTTATGTGAAGGAGATGTGTCCTGCTGCATGAGGCAAATGGTGGTCACACCACATACAAACTTTTTTTTAAATTAAATAAAAATGATGTGACTAACAGATTTTTGTTCAGTGTAGTTTCGGAGAAATGATTTGCCTTGTAAGTTAAAGAAACATTACCCTGTGCCATGAAATTCTTTAAGATATTTTCTCATTTCTCTTTCTCGTGATATTGAAAGTTCACAGAAGTAACACATAAAGGTAGACCTACCAATTAGTTCATGTTTTTACTGATATCAATTTGGTTTGATTTATTAAGTGATTAAAACTCAATTCTGTTACCACATTGTTAAAAGACTTTCTGAAAAATCACTCATGGAATTACTGCAATTGAATTGACTACAATGGGAAATGAACGTAGTGACAAACCAGTTGTGTAACCTGCTACAGTTCTCCCTTCCACTGGCATACTGTTATGTTCAGCTCATAACTTTTCTTTTTCTCATATGGTGGTCAAAGTAAGTGTGAAAATAGTCTGGACAATCTCTCTCACACATACGCATGAGCCCCTTCTCTTTCCATCTACTGTAACCAGCATTTTCACCCACTGCGCACTGGACTTTGAAATTTGGTCAAGGCGGCCTGGCCTTGATTGCAACTTCCATAGACTTTTTTTTTTTTTTTTTTTAACTGTCCGGGCTGGCCTTAATTTGACCCAAACATAGACGTCCATGGTTGGTTCAGATTGGGTCCACCGATCTTCTTTTTTACATTTTTATCAAACGTTTATTTGGTTTATTCAGCAAACATGACCTTGGATGTCCAGGAAGGACACTCTGTGCTGGACGTCTGTACCGCCCCAGGGGGCAAGACCCTGGCCCTGCTCTAGCAGATATGATTAGAGGTTGATCGATTTAATAGGAATGGCCGATTTAATTAGGGCCGATTTCAAGTTTTCATAACAATCGGAAATCGGTATTTTGGACGCCGATTTTGCCGTTTTTTAAATTTAAATGTATTTATTATATTTACACCTTTTATTTAACTAGGCAAGTCAGTTAAGAACACATTCATATCTTCAATGACGGCCTAGGAACAGTGGGTTTAACTGCCTTGTTCAGGTGCAGAACGACAGAATTTTACCTTGTCAGCGCTGGGATTCAATCTTGCAACCTTACGGTTAACTAGTCCAACGCTCTAATCACCTGATTACATTGCACTCCACGAGGAGCCTTCCTGTTACGCAAATGCAGAAGAAGCCAAGGTAAGTTGCTAGCTAGCATTAAACTTCTCTCATGAAAACAATCAATCAATCATAATCACTAGTTAACTACACATGGTTGATGATATTACGAGTTTATCTAGCGTGTCCTGCATGCAACGCTGGGGGATGATTTAACAAAAGTGTATTTGTGAAAAAAGCACAATCGTTGCACGACTGTACCTAACCATAAACACCAATGCCTTTCCTAAAATCAATACACAGAAGTATATATGTTTAAACCTGCATATTTAGCTAAAATAAATCCAGGTTAGCAGGCAATATTAACCAGGTGAAATTGTCACTTCTCTTGCGTTCATTGCACGCAGAGTCAGGGTATATGCAACAGTTTGGGCAGCCTAGCTCATTGCGAACTAATTTGCCAGAATATTATGTAATTATGACATAACATTGAAGGTTGTACAATGTAACAGCAATATTTAGACTTAGGGTTGCCACCCATTAGATAAAATACCGAATGGTTCCGTATTTTGTTTTCGAAATGATAGTTTCCGGATTCGACCATATTAATGACCAAAGGTTCGTATTTCTGTGTGTTATTATGTTATAAGTAAGTCTATGATTTGATAGAGCAGTCTGACTGAGCGATGGTAGGCAGCAGCAGGCTCGTAAGCATTCATTCAAACAGCACTTTTGTGCGTTTTGCCAGCAGCTCTTCGCAAGCACAGCGCTGTTTATGACTTCAAGCCTATCAGCCTAATGGCTGGTGTAACCGATGTGAAATGGCTAGCTAGTTAGCGGGGTGCGCGCTAATAGCGTTTCAATCGGTGATGTCACTCGCTCTGAGACTTGGAGTAGTTGTCCACCAAGGGACTCCGCTTTTGTGGAGCGATAGGTAACGCTGCTTCGAGTGTGGCTGTTGTCGATGTGTTCCTGGTTCGAGCCCAGGTAGGGGCGATGAGAGGGGTCGGAAGCTATACTGTTACACTGGCAATACTAAAGTGCCTATAAGTACATCCAATAGTCAAAGGTTAATGAAATACAAATGGTATAGAGAGAAATAGCCCTATAAATATTATATTAACTACAACCTAAAACCTCTTACCTTGAATATTGAAGTCTCATGTTAAAAGGAACCACCAACTTTCATATGTTCTCATGTTCTGAGCAGGGAACTTAAATGTTAGCTTTCTTACATGGCACATATTGCACTTTTACTTTCTTCTCCAACACTTGTTTTTGCATTGTTTAAACCAAATTGGGAACATGTTTCATTATTTATTTGAGGCTAAATGGATTTTTATTAATGTATTATGTATTATTAAGTTTAAAATAAGTGTTCATTCAGTATTGTTGTAATTGTCATTATTACAAATACATGTTTAGAAAATCGGTCGATTAATCGGTATCGGCTTTTTTGGTCCTCCAATAATCGGTATCGCCGTTGACAAATCATAATCGGTCGACCTCTAGATATGATGCACACACCACCCGAGATCAAGTTAAATAAACAAACATACATGGTTCAAAATATATCAAAGCAACACATCACAAAGTGTTTCAGCTGCAAGAAGCTTTGGTTCAAAGTGTCTTCTTAGCTCCATGAATGCGAGCGGTAGAATGCTCCATATAAATTGCAACCCCCCAAAAAGTGGGGTCCATTGACAGGAAGACCAAGAGTTACCTCTGCTGCAGATGATAAGTTAATTGGTTAATTGCACAACAGATTAGAGCCCATATAAATGCTTCAGAGTTCAAGTAACAGACACATCTCAACATCAACTGTTCAGACGAGACTGCATGAATCAGGCCTTCATGGTTGAATTGCTGCAAAGAAACCACTACTAAAGGACACCAATAAGAAGAAGAGACTTGATTGGGCCAAGAAACACAACAATGGATATTAGACTGGTGGAAATCTGTTCTTTTGGTCTGATGAGTCCAAATTTGAGATTTTTGGTTCCAGCTGTCGTGTCTTTGTGACGCAGAGTAGGTGAACGGATTATCTCCGCATGTATGGTTCCCACCATGAAGCATAGAGAAGAAGGTGTGGGGGTGCTTTGCTGGTGACAATGTCAGTGATTTATTTAGAATTCAAGGAACACTTAACCAGCATGGCTTCCACAGCATTCTGCAGTGATACGCCATCCCATCTGGTTTTCAATTAGTGGGACTATCATTTGTTTTTCAACAGGACAATGACCCAACACACCTCCAGACTGTGTAAGGGATAATTGACCAAGGAGAGTGACGGAGTGCTGAATCAGATGGCCTCCACAATCACCCGACCTCAGCCCAATTTACATGGTTTGGGATGAGTTGGACCGCAGAGTGAAGGAATAGCGGTCAACAAGTGCTCAGCATATGTGGGAACTCCTTCAAAACTGTTGGACAAGCATTTCTCATTAAGCTGGTTGAGAGAATGCCAAGAGTGTGCAAAGCTGTCATCAAGGCAAAGGGTGGCTACTTTGAAGAATCTAAAATATATTTTGATTTAACACTTTTTTGGTTACCACATGATACCAGATGTGTTATTTCATAGTTTTGATGTCTTGACAATTATTCTACAATGTAGAAAATAGTAAAAAAATAAAATAAAATAAAAACATTGAATGAGTAGATGTGTCCAAACTTGATTGGTACTGGGTATATGTACACAAGTATGTGGACACCCCTTCAAATTTGTGATTTCTGAATACAAGGTATCTCAATACTTTGAATGTATGTGAAAGTTATTGAGATTTTTTAAATAGTATTTGAACCCGGGTATGCAGTACACTTCTGTACTGTACAGTAGATTTCAGTAAAGTACACAGTAGAGCACACTAGAGTTGAGTACGCTATAATGTACTGAACTCTGTGCTGTACTTTTGATGTCCAAATTTGTGAAACATTAACGTCTATGATTGGTTCAGATTTTGTCCAGACCAACAAATGTGGTCTTGTTTGCGGTGGACCTCATTGAAATAATAGCCAGTGTGTTGAATATTACCCAAATATGCAAAGGAGGATATTGCATATTTCTGCCTTTTTGTGTACCTATTTAGCATACATCACCATGAAGAGAATGACATTCGTATCCATAATTATGTATTTCTGTGTAGTACAGATCAGGGACACATGATGAAATTCTGTTACCGCAATTCTGTTACTGGGTGTTGATCCACTTCACTTACTGTATTTCCAGTCAAGGTGTCATGTCATAGCTGACACCCCATTCTTTCTGCAGAGATCGTTGAATTTGAATTCGGAGCTGATATTTAAGAGTTTAAGGGAAAAATTGGGAGTCTCCGTTACTATGGAATTGCCCCACTGCTATTAACTTATCCCAATTCTACAGGGCTCTAAGGTTTGTTAGACTGATGTCCTTTTTCTCTCCAGGTCCTTGTTGATGTTCCCTGCACCACAGACAGACACTCTGTCATGGAGGATGAGAACAACATTTTCAAGAGGGCCAGGACAAAGGAGAGACAGAGGCTGCCCCAGCTGCAGACAGAACTCCTCCTGTAAGTGTTCAGTAACTTATCATGTTACTGTTAAAGCAATAAAATCACATAAAATATATATATATTTTAAGTTAGTATATCGTCATTCTTTGATTGTGTCTATTCATTGCATCTATGTATGGGTAGTTTTGTATCTTGGCGGTCCTATTTTGATCATATGATATCTGATAATAATTTCAGTTAATATCTCTCCCTGTTCCTCTTCCACCAGTGCTGGTATTGAGGCAGTTCGTCCGGGGGGACAGGTGCTCTACTCCACCTGCTCCCTGTCCCAGCTGCAGAACGAGTATGTGGTGGAGCGGGCCATGCACCTGGCCCGGGAGGAACACGGCATCAGCCTACAAGTAGTCGACCTTCGACCCATCACACGCCTCTTTAAGGAAACTTTCCACTTCGCCCCCGACCCCCACTTGGGACAGCTGGTCCTTCCTCACCTCACCGCTAACTTTGGGCCCATCTACATGTGCAAGCTACAGAGGTTAAGCTAGAACTGATGGACATGAATTGAATTCCCTTCAATACAACTTTATTTATCCCTTCAGGGGCAACCTGATTTAATCGGTCATAACATCTGACTTTCCGTATTTATGTATTCATGTGAAGCACCGCAAATAAATACATTGATTAATGGACTAAACAAATGTATAACTGTTTCAACATTCAATTTTCAGTGGACTTATACATTTTTATGCAGTGCTGCTTTTGGCCTCTAGTTGGCAGTATTAGACAGTTATATAAGTCGGCGCTCTCTTTGTATCAAAAACAGAGGGGTCGAAGTTACTTGACCCATGAGGATCAACTCAACCTTCACTCAAAATATTGCTCTGTCCCACTGTTGTTATAGATAGAATGGTTGAAAAGAAGAAAGCTTATTTGGTTCTAGAACAATCAATTAGATTTTATGAAGCCCTTTTTACATCAGCAGTTGTCACAAAGTGCTATACAAGAAACCCAACCTTAAACCTTAAAAGAGAAAGCAATGCGGTTGCGGAAGCACAGGCCTCCGAACCTTGTTCCCAGAGAGCTACCATCCTGTAGGTTTTCTCTCCAACCCCAGTTTTAACTAACCTGATTAATTTTATCAACCAGCTGATTATTACAATCAGGTGTGCTAGGTAAGGGTTTGACCGAACACCTACAGGACGGTATCTCTACAGGAACAGGGTTGGAGAGCCCTGTTCTAGGTCATTATGCCCAATCACTGAGGTTGAACAAATAAACCAATCCCAGCCACTGAGGTAGAACAAAAAAACAATTCAAGTCTGTTCGATGTGGTCCCATAGTGACCTTTACAATTTTATCATATCGTTTAAACTTTTATTTTATTTTTTTTACATTTAATACCATCATGGACATTTTCATTCAGATTCTAAACATTTTCATAACGAACACTCAAATATTCATTGGCTCTGAGAATCTCTAGGCCTGTTACAACGTTTGAATTCTCTCAATTTCCTATTTGATGTCACTTAAATGCAGCCTGCAATGTCTTTCTTATATCTAACGTGAATGCAAAGGTATAGTACCTCCTCACATCACACCGCCGATGACCTTCTCTGTTGTTGCATTGGCCGGGCAATGTAGCATGAACGAGGTGTGCGCACGGCTAACGAGCGAGCGCCGCCGAGTGTCATCGACTTCCCGCTGCCATTAAGCGGCTCGCGAGTGGCGCCACCGAGGGAGAGGAGAGGCTGTTTGCTCGGCAGCTCCCAGATGAACATTAAGGACGCAAGAGTGATGCCAAAATGGGATCTCTCACCTCCTTTTCCCCTTCGCCTTTTTATTCCACAGATGAGTGCAGATAATTTCACTGGCCGATTGTGAGTGATTACTGTATTACCGCGGTAACAGAGGATGTATCGGCGAATGCAAAGGGAATTAATGAGACATAAAAACTATTTCTGTATTGACTGCTTCCGTCGGCGGCCCAGGACGCCGCTCCCGCATCTTGTGATTACCTAAACGTATTGTAAATATGTGTTTCCTATGGGTTTTTACATAAATTTACATGTTTTAACACTCAGGGGATGAAAGACTATTAGGGATGAGTTACTCCTCTCTTCTCCCCCCTTCTCTTTCTACTGGGCCGTTCATTATTGAATTAGCCAATGGTGTTCCTTTGCTGTAGGCCTATGTGTTGAGAGAGGTAGACTACATCAGTGGTTCCCAACGCTGGTCCTCCAGTACCCCCTAACAGATCACATTTTTATCGTAGCCCTGGACAAGCACACATTCATTCAACTTGTCAACTAATCAGCAAGCCCTCAATGAGTTGAATGAGGTGTGTTTGGCCAGGGATACAATGTAAATGTGTACTGTTAGGGGGTACTGGAGGACCAGGGTTGGGAAACACTGGTCTATATCATGAGGTTTCTGTGTGTGTGTTTCTGTTTATGAGAGAGGGGGAGTGAGTGAGAGAGACCGAGGGGAAGATTTAGAGTAAAACCAAGATAAGTGAATGAGTGTTGGGAGTTTTGTGTCCACAGAAGACAGCATATGATGTGGTATGATATCAGCACACAATGTAATAACAGTTTGGGGTGAACGATTGCGGTTTAGAGTGGAGCAGAAACCTTTGGGATATAGGCCTGGTTAATCAGCTATGTAGTTTATATAACCCTCAGAATGGACGTCAGGGCAACCCCCCCCCCCCCCCAAAAAAAAAACCCTGTTATGATTGGCCTTGGTCGCAGGATCACATAACTATGTGTTCATGTAGATGCTTCTGCTGGGTGTCTAGGCCCACAGGCGAGGATCAGACGTCCGGCCCTGTCCGCTGTGAGTGAGAGGATCTCACCAGAGGGTGAGAGTCTTTGTTCCAGATGCACCGTGGATAGTGGGCCCAGCAGGAAACCAACACGCCACAGCACTCAAACACTACTCATGGCCTCCCCTTCGCACTACTTTGTCATTCCACTTTTTTCAAAAAGCTTTATTAGGTATCAACTGACTTGACTGATCTCTCGCAGGCTCTACGGTAAATGTTGGATGAATTGCCAAAACCATCCCAACACTTACCTTCTTGAGGCAAGAGAAGGCATCTTCCCAACACGACCTTGTCTTTTTATTGTCGTCGAAAAAAGCTGTCACGTTGTTAACTGACGATACAAATTTGTACACTACGGTAGGCAACGCAAGGATTCGATGGAAAATCAGAGCAATGTCAAAATGATTGTGTAGTGCGTGATACTTTTGGGAGTATGTGATGTGCAAGTGTTCCTGCCTGATAGCGTCTCAGGGACAGGCGATGCACTGCGTCCACTGGCCTTGGCCAGGCCACTAGAAAAGAGGGGTGTTTCTCTCTCTAAAAGGATTAGCCTGGGACGAGATTGCAGGGAGAGTGTTTAAAAAAAAAATGTTTTAAAAGGGGGCAAGAATAGAAAGGGAGATCAAGTGGAACTAAAGAAGCGTGTCCCGGGCTGCAGAGTTCAACCACCTGTTGTCCTCTTCTGGCCATCACTCTTTCTCTTTGTCCTCTGTTTCTAGATCTTGTCTCTTCCCCCCTCTCTTTTCTTTATCGGGAACTTTCTCCTCAACAAACATGTGGAAAGGCGATGCATTTATTCTGAGCACGGTCTTGCTTGAAAGATTCATAGTACAAGGATGGTTAGTCTTCAAACTTCTAATGCTTCAATGTTTGAAAGCCTGTTGAACATCAGAGTTGTGTGTGTGTGTGTGTGTGTGTCACTAAGCTCCCGGTGGTTTCCAGGAGCACTTTGATGTGTATCTGGGCAATGCGCTATTAGAGGGATTTCCCTGGGTTGACAGCTCAGAGAATATGTGGCTAAATTGCGATGCCAGCGGGCTAAAAGAATGCTGGAAACAGGATTAGGATCATATTCTGGCAGAGCCTGTCACCTCAATGGGCCTGGGTTTCTTACGTTCGCACTTTTCATTCTCTGCGTGGTTAAAACCTTTAAGAGAACCACAGAGGCGGGTGAGAAAAAACTGATTGAATACACTGGGATTTTTGTGCAGGAGGGCTCGCTGCCGAGGCCGTGGTCGTGTCAGAAAAATTAAAGAGCCAGGGTGCATTTTTCTTCTCGAAAATAACGTTTCTGGCAAACATCCTTTTTTTTCTGAAGGAATCAGCAATCTGCAAGTTCAGCTGCATCAACAGTATTCACACTATCGGCTACTTGTTAAATTATTATTGGACATTGTCGGGCCCTTAAATGTTTCAGCTTTGATATCAACAGCTTAAATTATTTCCTTCAGTAGCAAAGCAAGCAATGTGTAGCTATTTGGTAAATATGTAAGTATACAAATCAAATGTTATTTGTCACATGCTTTGCAAACAATAGGTGTGGACATACTTACGGGCCCTTACCAACAATAAAGAGAGAATGAAAATAGAGAAATATTAGAGAAGTAATAACCTTTAATAATAAAAGTAATATTAAATACACAATGAGTAACGAGAACTTGCACGTGAGGTACCATTACCAAGTCGATGTGCAGAGGTACGAGGTAATTGATAGAGATACTTTTTGTCATGTAGTGTATGTGGACACCTGCTCATCGAACATCTCATTCCAAAATCATGGCGGTTGATATGGAGTTGGTCCCCCTTTGCTGCTATAACAGCCTTCAGCCTTCAGTCTTCTGGGAAGGCTTTCCACCAGATGTTGTAACATTGCTGTGGGTACTTTCTTCCATTCAGCCACAAGAGCATTATGTTGGGCGATTAGGCCTGGCTCGCAGTTGGCATCCCAAAGATGTTCGATGGTGTTGAGGTCAGGGCTCTGTGCAGGCCGGTCAAGTTTTTCCACACCGATCTCTACAAACCATTTGTGTATGGACCTTGCTTTGTAAAGGGCCTTCCCAAAACTGTTGCCATAAAGTTGGAAGCACAGAATTGTATGCTGTAGCATTAAGATTTCCCTTCACTGGAACTAAGGAAACTAGCCCAACCCATGGAAAACAGCCCCAGACCATTATTCCTCATCCACCAAACTTTACAGTTGGCACTATGCATTTGGACAAGTAGTGTTCTCCTGGCATCCGCCAAACCCAGATTTGTCCGTCGGACTGCCAGATGGTGAAGTGTGATTCATCACTCCAGAGAATGCGTTTCCACTCCAGAGTCCAATGGCGACGCTTGGCATTGCGCATTGTGATCTTAGGCTTGTGTGCGGCTGCTCGGCCACGGAAACCCATTTCATGAAGCTCCCAACAAACATTTATTGTACTGACGTTACTTCCAGAGGCCGTTTAGAACTCGGTAGTGAGTGTTGCAACTGAGGACAGATGATTTTTACGTGCTACGTTCTGTGCGCTTGTGTGGCCGACCACTTCGCGGATAAGCTGTTGTTGCTCCTAGATGTTTCCACTTCCCAATAAAAGCACTTACGGTTGACTGGGGCAGCTCTAGAAGGGCAGAAATTTGACAAACTAACTTGTTGGAAAGGTGGCATCCTATGACGGTGGCACGTTGAAAGTCACCTTCAGAAAGGCCATTCTACTGCCAATGTCTGCCAATGGACATTGCATGGCTATGTGCTCGATTTTATTTTGAGACCTGTCAGCAACGGGTGTGACTGAAATAGCCAAATCCACTCATTTTGAAGGGGTGTCCACATACACACACACACACACACACACACACACACACAAGCATGTATAGTGCATGTACATATAACTAGGAATGAAGTGACCGTTGATAAACAGTAGCAGCAGCGTGTGTGATGAGTCCAAAAATGGTCAATGCAGATAGTCTGTGAAGCTACAGTATCTATTTAACTAACTATTTTGCAGTTTTATGGCTTGGGGGTAGAAGCTGTTCAGAGTCCTCTTGGTTCCAGACTTGGTGCATCGATACCGCTTGCCGTGTGGTAGCAGAGAGAACAGTTTGTCTTGGGTGGCTGGAGTCTTTTGACAATTATTCGGGCCTTCCTCTGACACCGCCTGGTCTAGAGGTCCTGGATGGCCGGGAGCTCGGCCCCAGTGATGTACTTGGCCCTAAGCACTACCCACTGTAATGCCCTGCAGTCGGATGCCAAGCAGTTGTCATGACAAGCGGTGATGCAGCCAGTCAAAATGTGCTCGTTGGTGCAGCTGTCGAAAAAATAATTAATTGTTTGTGTGTTGGGGGGGGGGGGGGGGGGATATGAGGGCCCATGTCAAGTCTTTTCAGCCTCCTGAGGTGGAAGAGGCGTTGTCATGCCCTCTTCACAACTGTGTTGGTGTGTATGGATCATGATAGATCCTTAGTGATGTGGACCAGGACTGTAAAATAAAGCAGAACCCAAATACTCACTCCAAACAGGCAGTATGTACGCACTTGTACTGTTTGAACCAGCTCTGCATGATGGTCAACTTTATGTTTTGTGATTTGACCCTCCTTTAGGACCACAGATACGAAATGAAAAAGACCTCGGAACAGGATAAGAGTCCTATTTGTGTTACTGATGATGAGAGGAGATCTCAACTCAATGATCCAGTGTGCTATGGTATAGAGGTTTATTCCACCTAGATACATTTTTAGATTGATGTCCAGGGATATTGTTGGGATTGGGAGGTAGGCTATTTGGGCAATGTGCAGACTTTCCTCTGGATGTTATAGAGAAGAACACCTTATCCTGCATCAAGGGCTGAACATTTGACCCTACGGCATTTCAATCTACACCACATCAATCCCCGTTGGGCCCTCAGGCACCAGTGTGTGTATGTGTGTGTCCATGCATTTCTGTGTTTGGGGCTGTGATAAAGACCACTTACTAGTGTTTGCCGGTTTAAAATCCCAGGGGTGAAATTGCTAACCCGAATAACAAGGACATTCGGCTTTACGTATCTAGAACCATGTCAGTGTTGTAGCATGGATGCCCTTGGAATAGAGCACAAACGATGTAATATAACACAGCAAGGTTGAGGTTAGGTGTTACGTTCACGTTCGCAATGCTAATCTGTGTTGTCGTCCCACGTGTCCCCTTTAAAGGTAGTGTTCGTCTGTAACAACAGAGAAGTACACCGTTACAGTAGGTGATACCTCCTGTGTACATTTTCTGTTGTTGTTGTATTACCACCGGGAGGGAGGATTTATCTAACGAGGCCAAATCAATTAGCAGTTGAACAATGTCACAGCCCAGGCTCTCGGCATTACAGTTTAGTAGGCAAAGCAAGGCAAAGCAGAGAACGGGGTGGTGGGGAGGATGGCAGTGATCCTAACCTAGAACTCTACCAGAGGCTAGACTGTGTGTGTGTCGTGTATTGTTTGTGTGTGTGTGTGTGTGTGTGTGGAGGGGGGTGGGGGTGTCTTATGCATTTTGACAAACCACGCTGTTTAAGATACAATAGCAGCATAATCACCGCCCCGGGCCGTCATTCTTCAGGATAATGGGCTGCTTATTCATCGGGGATGGCTTATGCCCCCACGTGCTTTTTATTTCTTCCAGATTACCTTGTCTCTCTCTCTCTCTGTGTAATTTTGCCATTCTCCCGTGTATATATATTTTCTGTCTTTTTCTCTTGTTATCTGTCACCCTTGTTTTCCCACATTCTCTCTCGTCCTCTAAATGTTTATTTCCCTTCCACACTGCACTCTGTCTTGCCCTATTGCAATATTAATATTAGCCTGTCTTTGACCGTTTCTCTGCCCCCCTGAACTTTATTGTTCAATCCCATGTAACATTCTTGCTGTATTACAAACTCAACGTTGTAGTGGCAACTATATGCCGTTTATGATCAAAAGTAGAATGAGAAGACTGTTTGCTAATCGTTAGCTGTGGCTGGCTTTGTCATCGGCGAACCAAAACACGTTGAAGGAAGCCTCGTGTATAAAGATCTCCAAGAATTGCTTTATTTTAGGGTTTATTTTGCAACATCACTGTTCGAACCTACATTGTTAAGATAAAAAATAATAATGCCTATGTATTACTCTCTCCGTCATTTTAAATCTACCACTGGACCAATTAGTATGACAGAGACAGCTGGAGAGAAACAGTATAACTTTTAAATATCACAGCCACAATGGAACTCAACTGGAGGAGACACACAGACGACCAGGCGGTATACCTTCGGTAGTCCAGAGAAGAGACGGTAAGGAAATGGCGGGAGCCCATTGATTACAATGTTACAACTGACAACTACAGGAATCCCCGACTCGGGACGGTTTATGATACATTTACAACATGAGAACCTTTACATTTGCCTTACTAGTAAACATTAATAGATAAACTTCTTCTTCTTCATTTACATATTGAAATCATTTACATTGTCAGAGTGGATGGACTTGATGGGATCTCAGCACAGAGAGAACCACAGACACATAATTGACAAGAATTGAAAGACTGGCGCTTAAAGAGTAACTTCCTGGTACAATAGGAAGTTCTGTATACTACTCCCCCAGCCCTGAAGGACCCCCTATTCAGTTTGTGTGGGGATGTTGTTACCAAGTTACATCAGAAGGGGTAGATGGCGAAAATAGGTGTTAACATGAAATATGCAGGTTCATTTCTCCAGGTGTGTATCTGCTTGTGTGGTATCGTCTTCTTTCGGGGGTGCAGCAGGACACACTGAGTTGAGACACATCGTTTGCTTACCTTTGTGGCCGTTTTTTTTTGTTCAGAGCTTTGGATATAAGGGACTCATAAATGGTATACATGTTTGTAATTGCATATGCTTCCCTCCCCTCTGCCCAGAGCAAAATGTAATTAAAAGCGTTGCACATTTAGTCACTGAAATCATTTTCTCATTACCAAGCCAGTCTCCATACAAAGTAGTTTAATACTGGCCATTAAGCTGGTAAATTAGTCACTTCTAATTAAGCAATTGAGGAGAACATGGCTTGAGTTTATATTTATGTATGTGCTTGCCTTTTTTAGAACGTGCTATGTACATACAAGACCTAATTGAATTGTTAATGGTCCCACGGTACAAGTAGTCTCTCAATGGCACCAAAGCCGGCACAGATTTATTTTTCCCCTTGAAGACTCAAATTCCCTTAAAAGTGCCTCTATTCTGTAAACATTACGTAGCAAAGTATTTTTTTCACCAAGTGCAACACTAGACAGGTAAATAGTCCTAAAGGAAGTGTATTCGCTCAGCTGTGGAGACCCTATGTATAGCCTGGTCGTTCACAATGTCAGGTTTAGAGTCCATTTCCCGTTTTAATGGTGTATTTCCATACAGGATTTGCCTCAGTGTTTTACCCAAAAGGCTCAGACTTTCCTGTTTCCATCTACGTGGACCGGCACCCGTGTCTTACTGGGCCATGGCTCCGGCAGACCTGCTCTCACTTGGGACCACTGTTTTGATTATGCAGAGGTTGTTGATTCTGCGCTTAAAAAGTCCTCACTGTCAGCCCTAGCTACAGAAACACAATTTCTCGACTATAGCATAAGGGTGTACACACTAGTGTAACACTGGTGTTACAGTCAAAAAGCAGCATAAGAGTAAAGACAACCTAAACTCATCAGGTGTTGTTGGTCAAATAGGATTTTTTTTGTTTTTATGCGTTGCTTTGTTGTGTTTCAATCTGCTGTGTGGGGAGCCCAGAAATTAGGCAACTGTTAAAGCAAGAAGCAGGAGAGAACTCGGTCCAGGGTGAGATAATGTAATTTTGTTTTTCTAAACTCTGGCTACCAATGTCCCGAAACCCTCTTGGTATGGTTTCTATAGGGCTACGGAGGTTACAGACATAGGATGGGTGGGATGTAGTCTTGATGCCCCGGCTAGGCCGCACTCAGATCCTCTGGCTCAGTTAGGCAGAGTGTCCAGTCCCAGGGAGGCTGCGTGCTGCTTGGCCCGCATCCGGAGGTTCTCGATGCTGGTGGTCTTGCTGTTGTGGCTGGGGAGGCCTCCAGAGGCCTGGAGCAGGGGACTGTTCCACACCTGCTGGGCCGCGTGGTGGGACAGGGACTGGTAGTATGACTGGCAGGGCAGGGAACCTAGAGGTGCCGAGGACATGTTGACGTTCATGCCCAGGTAGGGCAGGGAGGAGGGGGTACCCATGTCGAAGGAAGGGTAGTGCACCATGTTGTTGGTGGCAGCCATGTGCTGGCGGAACTGCTCCTGCAGGCGGAAGAGGCTGAGCGGGGAGGAGGAGTACGAGTGGCTCTGGGAGATGCCACCACTGACACCAATGGACGAGGGCGTCACAGACGGAGAGACCATGGGGGATTCTGAGTAAAGGAGAAAACGGATAATAGTCAAGAACATTAAAGATGTCCTCCAGGGATTTTTTATTTAACTTTTCCAGTTGAAAAGTGATATCACAATTATAAATGCAGTAAAGCAGGGGTCTTCTACCTTTTCTTTCCCAGAGACCCCCACCAGACAAACCAGAGACCCCCATCATGTAGGAAAACATGTTTTTTCCCACATATCTTGTCTTATCATCCAGTGAATGATAATGGAAAGGACAAATACTCAACATTTTAAAATGAATAGATTTGGTAGTAACTCCAAACTATGGCTGTGACAATTATGGAAATTGGGTTAATGATTAATTTATAAGCAAATGGGAACAGTTATTGACATAATTGCCATTTTTTTATAATGCATCTTTGACAGACATATCTAATGAATACAACACAGCTTTGGTGACACCCCCTTTTCAAAAATGAATGGTTTTGTCCACTTAAAACTTTTGGAAATAAAGTTTATCCCCCTAACTGTGCCATTCTGCTTGTAAAATTCTTAACTTTAAACACTTCATGTAAAAATGTAAAACTGCTATTGGGTAAACTATATCTACTTGAATATGAAGTTGAATCCCCCCTTCTAAAATGTATGCATTATGATGATTATTATACGATAATTGTGCTAGCCCAACTCCAAACACTTGTTCGCTAATAGCAGCTCTTTTTTTTGCTGGTTTATTTGTTTTGTTTTTTGTTTATGTGGATCCCCAGTAGCTTTTGCAGAAGCAGCAGCTACTCTTCCTGGGGTACACAAAAAAAACACCAAACATGACAAGTAACACAACACTGATAGTAGAGTCATACAAATTTTAAATGACGATATACAAACAATAGAACCAATTTTTTTTTACAAACAATTCAACTAAAAAATAATGTGAATACGCTTCATAACAAGCACAATGTGTTGGCAAAAATGTATGTCCAAGTCAGGAAACCTTTCCAGCAGCCAGTGTCACTTGCCACAACTGATTCTCACAGGTGCTTTTTCAACGCCTATGTCAGATACTCTAGTGAGTGTAATTAGCTCCAATGAGTGTAATTTGCTCAATATTTGAGAAACTAAGTTGACATCATTCGAAAGATGATATTCCCCTCTTTTCTACTGTAAGTATATTTCAAAATTGGTTTTGTCTGTTGTTGCTAGCGATATTCATAAAAACATTGAAATTAAAATGTAAGTGCCACTTTTTTTTACATATATTTTTGCGGACTCCCTGTAGGTACCTCAGTGGACCCCCCCACACACACACAAAAGTGCGAAATAGTGTTGTTGTTTTTAGACACAACTGCAAACTTCAAGGAGCAGGGAATTCAAGGAGTTGGTCCGATGGTGACATTGTAATGTAATCGACCTCCCCCCTTGCTTGAGACCTCCCCCCCCCCCACTTGTGCCATTTCTTGAGGTTACCTGGACTACTTATTGAGATATGCTTTTTGTTAAGTAAATCAGGTGTTAAATCGGGTGAAAAGGAGACTGGCGTAGGACTTTAAACTAAGTTTCTCTGGCAGGCAGGGATGCAGACCTATGTATAACTTACTAAGAACCAGCAAAGCTGTCGTGCCTCCTCTTAATTTTCCACTATGACTGAAATGAACTGAAGTTGTACGACAATGTAAGCATTTCATATGTTTACTCTTAATTGACTATCCTGAAGGATGCCTCTACATTTGATTTACTTTGTCTGTTTTCTAATGCCCCCCCCCCAGTGAAGCTATGTATATTAGAGATGCACAAGTGCCAGTCATAATTTAAGACCTTGTCCTTACCAGGTTTGGGACTGAGCCGCTTGCAGGGTGGAGAGACATTGCCTGGCGTCATCGCCCTCTCACTCTTGAGCTCCTCCCTCTGTGGCTTAGACTCCTCCTCCTTATCAGTGGCGTTGTCCTCAGTGGCCGACTCGCAACCTGACTGTTCTGCCGAGGTCACATTTAACTCCATGCTAATTTCTGACACCAACGGACAGGGCGGACCCTCAACCGCCAAGGAGGAAGAGGAGGAGGATGGGGGGAGCTGGTTCTCTGGAGTGATGGTGGTGGGAGAATCCTCCTTGTCACCTCCCTCTCCGTTGGCCTCCTTCTGTTTCTGGAGCTGCTCCTTCTGCAGGCTGCGCTGTTTCTTGCGGAACTTGGCCCTGCGGTTCTTGAACCACACCTGTTTTTAAAATGTGCCAGGTTGGGAGACGGTTAGAAGCATGCTCCCTGGTAATTATAAAAAGGTGCTTGAGAAAGGTGTGTTCTGTGTGTATGTGTGTTTTACTATTTGTCTTTTGAGAACTTGTATAAAAATACAAATAAATTAAATTACCTAAGTAATTTTTCTGTCATTTTTTGCCCAATGTTAAAGATGCTTCAGGATTTATGATTGATCAGATACAATTAATAAATATTTCCTATATATATACCAATAGTATTGTGTATTTCAGACTATGGTACTTTGTATTCTGAATTTTGGACCCCCTTTTTGCTATCATTCTTTTTTTACATCTGTTATTAGACAGAAAATGCAAATACATTGTTGAATGATTATGAACATGGTCTTTTGCCTGCTAATGCCTGCAATGCAGTGAAGAAAACGATATGACAACAATAAGGTCTAATGTATCTGGCCCCTCTAACAGTACAACTGGCCCCAGCTTGCCCCCCCCCCCCCACCCCACCCCACCCCTCCCCCCAGTTGAAATGGTCTAGAACCGCCACTGACCTGCACGCGGGCCTCGGGGAGGTTAGTGCACATGGCAAGGCGCTCGCGCATCACCACGTCGGGGTAGTGGGTCTTCTGGAAAGTCTTCTCCAAGGCCTCAAGCTGCTGCGCGGTGAACGCCGTGCGGCTTCGGCGCTGTTTGCGATGCTGGGACCCGTAGCGAGCCTCGAGGATGATGTCTTGAAATGTGCAGCCGTTGGAAGAGAAGAGACACGGCAAGTTTAATTAATTGGATAGGGGAAAGTTATAATGAATTGAAAGGTGTGTGTGTGTGTGTGTGTGTGTGTGTGTGTGTGTGTGTGTGTGTGTGTGTGTGTGTGTGTGTGTGTAAAAGTATGTTTGTTGGACTCAATTACCAGCAAGTCTCTCAGCTAGGGTGAGCGCGTGCACTGAAGGTCGGTAGTCTGGCGCGTGCTGCGCCTGTTGCGCGGCCTGCTGGTGCAGGTTGTACATGGCGCTCAGGGAGTTCATCGCGTGGAGAGAGTAGCCGTTCACGCCATAGTGCTGCATGATGTCCACTACCTGTGGTAACACACATACATAAATCATGTTAATATTTGCTTTCGTGTTTTTATTTGTTTATCTCTAATGACTGATGGCCGGGCTGTTCATATGCTATTTTATGTGTGAGTTAACCTACCCATTTTGGGTACGCGCGTAATGAACGGTCTAAATCCACTGTTGGATAAAATTATCTGACTCTTTATGATATTTTCGATACTGTGTGTAGTTAGGGCCTAGAGTAGACAGTGGGGCACGTTCAATTTATGCATACAGTATTTCATAATATGATCACCTTGTGAAAAGTTGCAGACCTTTCGTGTTATCTGGTTGGTTGATCCTTGATAAACCATGGCTTAATTTGTTCATGTTAAAATGTGAATGTCGTTTGGCGCTTGTAATATACTAGGCCCAATCATCTTGTATGTCCCTTGAAAGTGTATCTCCTTGGTGGTCATTTGTATCCGATACACATACATTTCCTTTCGCCACGGAAGACATGGCTCAGATTTTAATATCTGGACGTTATCCATTAACATCCAATTATTGCTTGGTTCAAGCCATTAATTATACAAAATTATTTTAATTGGGGTAATTATCACTCGTTCACTTAATGGAGCGTGACGGATGCCTTATAAATTAATTAAATAACTTCATTTCCCGGTGATCGCAGCAAAAGTGCAAATCCCATTTGAAAGCGCTGTATGCTTTGAGAGATCATTGCGTTGATCAAATGCTTTCGGAATGAAATACAGATGTAGGATCTTAATTTGATCACCCTGTTGCAAGATAACTTTCCTGCAATGCAGGACATCTTAAACTTGTAGTGTATTTCAGGTTTAAAAAGGCTTTTAAAGTTTGTAATTTCCACTTTGACATTTCAGACTTGATTTTCCCTTACGAAAAATGTATCCATCCCTAAAAAAATGTCCATGAATTATAATCACATAATAATTCACATTTCCTGTTGCTGCCGGATTATTTTCCTGTTGTAGAAAACTGGCTCAAATTAAGATCCAGGATCTGTAAAACGATTTGTTCCGGGCGAGGATGGTAACCTGAAAGCACAGAGGACTATATTGAACGGTTATGATAGGCTATTGAAATACCTTCTGTCAATACATTTGCTTTAGAATTATGTCCTTTGGTTAGCCTATGAATTTTAGCAGTCACTCTATTCCATTTTAACTACCATTTGTTGGACAGTTGGTTTATATTAAGTTACCATTAGCCTAATCAAAATACCCATATTCTAGCCTTGAGTTTATTGGACAGAATAACTTAACAACAAGGAATCAAAGCCTTATATATAGGTCTCCGAGGGCAACTGTCTCATCCGCCATTTTTTTTAGGTCCTTCGCGGCTTTAAATGAAACGCTTCAGGACACGATTAGATATGTATTAGTATCGAGATCGTTGACAAGAAGGGATATCTTGGAGGCTCGATCAGTTATGACTATTACAGAGAGGTCCAAGAAATGAATCTTCCTATGCATGGCAGGCATCTGGGGACTTGGAAGCTAGAGAGAGTTCCTAGTCTTAAATTGCCTCACTATAGTATTTTGACATGCTAGGCCTGGGATGTAGCCTAGAAAGTTTGTTCTTCACCGGTGTCTGTGCTCCTTTAGGCCTATGTTCATTGGCCCACTCAGCATCTGCGATACAGAAAGTTCACCAATTGGTTACAGGGGACAAAATGTTTCTAATATGAATGTTTTGGATGAAGATAAACCAAAAATGTATAAATCCATGCGTAATTCGCCTGACTGAAAATTGAGGTATTCCAGTCATTCAAAAAGGTTGTCGTTTTCGAAATGTCAATTTCCCATGTTAAAAATCTGACATTTGACATAAGAACATTATACAACATAATTAACTGCCTCAAGTCTTGCCCCAAAGCTAAAGAAGCTGTTATAATTCAAATTAAGTCATGAATTAATTTCATCCACACATAATTAAATGCTGAAAACCGTGATGCTGCACTTTATGCAGTCTGTGATAAGGATCAAATTGATGTATTTAATTGAATATTAGATATAATTGCTAACATGTTTCACAAGTAAGCCTTTATTTGAAGTTAATTCACTTCACAACACTTAATCCAATATTAGTTAATCCGATGATCATGTTAATTTATAAAAAAAAGTAAGACCATAAATTGTAGGCTATAGTTGTAACCTGCGCAACATTGAATAGGCCTGATAATAAACTATTATTTGTTGTTGTTGTTGTTGTTGTTGTTGTTGTTGTTGTTGTTATTATTATTAATTATGATTATATTTATATTATTACTTTATAATGTTATACCCTAATTATAGTATGAATAATATTGATCATTGTGTTATTACAAAATGTATTTCAATATTTGATTGAAATATAGATCTCCATTGAGCTATGGAAATTGTTTTACTAATTAAATAATTGAAATCAAACACTCCATCCAAATAAATACGAATTTGCCTTTTCCCCGTTGCATTTTGAAACGTTTTTGCAACAACTAATCATTTGAGCAATAATATCAGACATAGCACCATGAAGCTGGTAACCATTTCGCAGCAGTCTGTGTGTGCAAATGGGAGCTGTGGGTGTGTAAATTATGCCCGCAGTGTTCATTCCCAACCTATTAAGTCACTGCAGTGCCTGATGAATATGATCACAAGGCAAGAGGGAATAGTTTAATTCGCCTGGACAGAAGGTGCTTCGCTAAACATTTACTTTGCTCCCCAAAGTATTTGAGTTGAATGGGGCCCGCTTTCCTCCTTCCCCTCTCTCGCGGCCTCTTATCCCATCGCCCCGGGGCAACGTTTTGGCTGAGATGTATGGCTTCTCGGCGGGTAAAATATGCATGTTGATCCCCATTTGGCTCCCCGTCTAATGGAAGTGCAAATAGGTTTCGACTGCGAGGCCCTCCATTCATCATCAACAGTGACACGGACGGACGTACAGTGCGGTTCAACAGCTTGCGTGTGTGCGCGCGTGGTGTGCGTGCGTGGAGAGAGAGGAAAACTAGGGATAGGCTTATACTGTAATTTTTACATTCACGCTTTTCATGTGTTTCCTTTTTGATATTGATAATAAGCATTACGCTTTTATGATAGGCCTACCATATTTACCACACAAGCCTGCTTATTCTGTCTAGCTGCCATTGTTGTCTATTCATACGCCTATCCTTGCTCCGGGCTGTATGTTTGAGTGCCACAGGCAGCGCTGCTCATTGCTTCGATTATTAAAACGGCATTATGTAAATTGGCATGTACAGTGCAACTCTATGATCTGACTAAATTAGGAAAATGTTTATACTTAAAAGCCTTGGGCCCTAGGCGACTCGTGTATGGCAAGCGACAATCTGCCCGTGGGGTAAGACATATTTTGTATTCCAGACTGTCAAAGGCCGCGAGACAAGTGTTTGATTGGCGAATTTCACGTGAGGAGGAGGCGACACGGGTTAACAACAGCCTAAACCAAACTATTATTCGTTAATTTACGATTAAACCAACATTTAATTGCAATTTCATATTGACACAATTGCATGGGCTTATTCAATCTGAACTGATGGGTGGAAAATAAACTTTGTTTGAATGTTAAGAATTATGAAAGATAATTGAGGCCTACAGTCTTAGAAAAACTATATTCTGCATAGACCAGAACGGGTTATATGCTTGCTTCATATATGGCACCACTTAAGGTTATATATAGAACCCTATATGTAACCAATGCTGGTTCAGTGAAGAACAACTCCTGGGGTTCTGATCAAAGAACCCTACAAGAGTGTTCTATACAGAACCTTTAGGGGTGCCATATATGAAGCAAGCAATATAACCTATTTTGGTTCTAACCAGAACCTTTTTTTTCTAAGTGCACATGATGCTAAATTGTGGCTGTTATGGCTATTAAAAAAAAGCAATATAAGGCCATGAAAGCCTCATGCACAATAAGTTCTTGCCTCATGATTCCTAGCTGGAAATCGCTGAAGTGCTTCCACAAAACACTGTACATCTACATATTCATTTGTTTTGTTTTTTTAAGATAAAAAAAATTGCAAGTACTCCCATTCATTTTTGCATGACCTCACATTCCATGAAATAGCCTAGCCAATTGCTAGTAAAACTTTTTTTTTAAAAAGTAACTTAGAAATGTTTTGGATAGTTTTACTGCATCAGATTTCAATTCAACAAAAATGTACATGAATCTGTACGAATTCAATACAGTTCTACTTTGTTCCTTCGAGTCTTGCCGGATCTGCACCCAAAGTATAATTACTGTAGCTATAAATGCTCGCTCGATATTAGCACAACGACGACTTCTTGTAAAACATAACATCGTGCAATTACGATAAGGTATATTGTATGCATAGAGTGTGCACCAATATATTATTTTTGTCACCATATTTGTATCAACACTGTTGTTTCCAGCAATGTATGAACAAGTTACAAGTTTGACCCAGTCCTAGAGATGTCCACAAAGTTCCTACCTCTCGCCAACACAGCCGAGTTGTCTTTGGATGTTCTGATGCTGAAGTGTATCCCGGTTCTAAAGTGATTTCTTAGGATTCTTATTATAGCAATGTCTCCTTGCTTATAATGTCCACCTTTCTCGTGCTGTTCATGCGATTTAGGAGGAACGATTGCAAGTCCACAGTTCTGACTTATGTGAAACGCGCACTCTGCTACTTTCCGGGTGACTGAATCCTCTGCGTCTCGCGCTCAACATAGGAAGCTGCCATCTACCGGGCCACGAGCTGAAGAGGGATTTTAAAGCGTGCTCTGTGAGGTCATGTAAGCTTTCTAGTGGTCCTTGAAGCTGTCAATCAAAGAAAGAGACGATTTCTCCCCCACTAGTAGCAGGCGCTTGGCCAATGACCCTATACTATTCGAAATCATAAACTTTAGAATATAATGTCTGCAGATTCCCATATGTCAGTCTACTTGTGTTTTTTTTTGCATTTGTGTTTGAATTGATAAACATTCAGTAAATGTATGGACTAAGAAGAATACCAACTCCTTTTAATTCTGGAAAACAAGTGTACAAAATAAGTAGGCCTATATAAGATGTTTGTAATAGATGATGAATATTCTATTTCATATTTTTCTTGCCTTTGAGGGAGTTTTGATATCAGTGAATACATAAATTGTTTTCATATTGTGTAGCCCTTAATTGGGAGATGGAGGACATATCCAGAATTAAAACGCGGTTAAACTATATTTAAACATAAATAAAATAAGATTGAATACTTCTTTTCTAATATTTTAAATACTTGTATAAAAATGAATGGTATTGATTTATAAATGGAAAATGTTGAATTTTTTTTATTTCAATGTGGTAGCCAACAAAGTTTTCTTTCTCCCAATGACCAGTGACAGACATTCTTGTTGCAGTTTAATACATTTAAAAAAATCCATATTTACATTTTATTTTTCGTAAGACATTTCAGAATGAGTTATTTTTTTGCAATTAAATGTTTACTTCTCAGAATACTTTGACATTAGTGATGTGCATGGATGCAAGTCTTTGCGTTTTGGCGAACCGAATACCTTATAGGTGGGTTTTTATTTGCTTTTCGGCTTTCCTCGTGCAATTGGAGTAGAGAGCGTGGTGGAAAGACTTTGGAGAGATCGCTAATAGATGCCAGGCTAGTGCCTTTACAATCTCTCCCGGCCTTGAAGGATTTGGGCTAGGATAGGGAAGACAAGACGCCATTCCAGCCTCCAAAAACCCCTGTCTTAAAATGACTGCGGGTAAGAGGATTAAAACAATAATGCCCTTCTCTTCTTGAAAGGTTTTTAGAGAAGATTTCTTCTCGCAGAGCAAAACCGTTTAGGTGGGAATTAAGGGCAGCGCAAAGTAGCCTTTTAATGTAAAGCTTGCATATTTTGTAAAAGATTATTGGGGAAAGAGGGCAGCGTGAAACTCCATAACCGGAGTTTTATCCCAGGCCATGTTTCTCGTCCACAGATATTTGAATTGCAAACAAAAGATCATATGGAATGAAGAATATTGCATTTTCACCCCCTATATCACCCCGTTTTAAGTATGTATGACACTCAAATGCATGAATACGTTTGCACTTTGAATGTGTAGACTGTTCTGAAATTCAAGTTGTTACATTTTGAAGGAGAAACTTTCTTTGGGAAACGTACACTTATGTCCAAGTGTGTGTGTGTGTTTGTGTGTGTGTTTGTGCGTGTGTGTGTGTGTGTGTGTGTGTGAAAAAGTGAGAGGGAGTTGGTGTTTTACAGATACCCAAAGATGTGTAGAAATTATGCACGTATTACGCACAGATTTCACTTTAAATAATGTTATAAAGTTAATTCCAATTCTATTCGAAAGCGGGCCTACTGCTTGTCAATATCTGCAGTCTGAAGCTAAACCACAAGAAATATGATTTTGCATGGGATGAATCCTAATCCTTCGTTTTTTTTGTATACAAAAGTTGGAGAAACTGGATCCATTATGGTGCACTGTTGTGCAGTAAACAGGATTACGATTTTCCAAGAAAATAGGGTTAAGGTAGTTTTAAGTTTTTACACACTAGATAATATAGTGCTACATATTGTCTAGATTTCAATTTGGTGGTATACGTATCATTTTTCTCCTTGTAGTCCATATGCACAAGTTGCACGCTTAGAAGTTGGTCCTAATCTTTGATTTAAATTAGGCTATGTTTGGGTTGAATTATGACAAGATTTTGACTGTATACTTCGTTCTCTTCAGAACTATTCACTTCGTTAACAAAATGATGTAGCCTATACTTGGTTAAATGAGCGTGATTGAAATGAATGTCATTTCAATGAATGTCATTTCAACGTTATAATAACATTAATATTATGTGCCTAATAATAACCACCACAATAGTAATGTTATGATTATTATGATTATGATTATGTAATTATATTTTATTTTATCAAACGTGTTTGCATGTGCAGATATTATACCGTCCATGCATAGACTATTCCGTTTATGGTAGACTATAGTAATTTCAACAGTAAAACGTTTTGCTATACTGTTTCTCTGCCCCGCAACCAAACTCGTGTCCCTCTCCGGTTTCCATCGCCTTCGTCTATCACTCGGTTTCTTCTTGAGGTCTGAGAAAGAAAGAGGATTAACTTGTGAACCAATGGAAATAAGAACTTAAACGGGAGGTAAATCTAGGCAATGTCTCTTTGTGAGGACCGTTTCTAAAGCAATTAAAGCGAGAAAGAGTTCTTCTCAGCGCCTCTTCTCCAAAGCTGCTTTGCGCTGGGCTTAGCGCGACTACTGTCCAGCGCATCTGAAAGGTTTAAAGGCCCGAGTGTCACAAGAGCTTCCCATTAAGAATACCTCTCGAGCCCTGCCAAGTGTCCTCACCTTTCCGATGTATAACCCCACGGTCCTGGGACTGGAGCTACTCCAAGGTTTATCCTGGGTTTTTGGTGGCATGTCACGCGTTATTTTAGCTCTCATTTTTGATGTGATTTGCCTTTAGGCCTATTCGTCTAGTAATAATTCCCTATGGCCTATTCATTGATCTCTATATTATGTGTTTTGACAATTGAAAGCATATAGAAGTTCATTTTGAAATAACCTAGGTTAGGATGGCAGCCTATAAAAAAACATTGATAATGGCGCGTGGGAACTTAATTCGTCTATTTGATGACTGGCCTCAATTTTATTTACATAAAAATGAAAATAGACTATTTTTTAGATTTGGGAGAAAAACAGAAGAGGGAAACATGTCTCACTTCCAGTGAATACTGTTCGCTAATAGCTAATTAATAGTCCTAATGATGTTTCTGCAACTTCATGAATACATTAGGTCTGCAATCCAGCCAGCTTTAGCCTCCGCAGCTCCATTCAAGGGTATTTCAGCATCTGTTCATCCCAGGGCAATTAATCATTTTGATGTGTAGTTTAAAATCGACTTCTTTCAGGAGACCTTTTTTTGACAAGAATAACAAAGCAATTTGCCAGGAGCCATCTCTTAGACACGTTATTAGCTTAAACCCGTTTTTTACTCCCGTATTTTCCAAATTAGATACCTGCTTTAAAGGGACAGTGACACTTTTTTGGTTTATTGTCAACGCCACGCCTCCGAATCCTCCTGAAATCCTTTTATTCGTGACAAGATCTCAGGATCTCCTCAACAAATCCCCCCTCTAAAAGTTTTCAACCTGTCAGTTCTCTCTAAAAGCTGTATAATTCCCCCTCTTTCTCTCTCCTCACCCTCCCCACTTTTCTCCCTTGTCTCTCTATCCTTCTCACCTCTTTTGCTACCCTTTCTGTTCTTTCAATTTGTACCTTTTACCCCATTCTTTTTCTCATTTTGTTTTGCACTCTCATCTTTTTCTCTCACTTTTTTCTCTAACCCTCTTTCTCTTTCCATCTCCCTTCTCTACTTCTTCCTTTCCCTCTCTCTCACCCCCTTTTCTCTTCCGTTCCCTTCTCCTCCTCTCTCTCTCTATCTCTCTCTCTTCTATTTCCCTCATCCTCTCTTTTTTCTCTTTCTCCATTCTCGCCCTTTCTCCCTCTCTCTCTCTCTCTGGCCCGGATCCCTCAGCACAAGGGGCCCCATTGTATAGTCCTAATCCAGAGGCAACACAGCTTTAGCGACATGGAGGGATAAAAGGCCCATCAAGCCCACAACTTTATGGGGGCAAATCTCTCCCTAATCCCTCGCTTTATCTAAACAAAGGCCCCTCTGCCTTAATCCACCTTCGCTTCAAAAAATAAAAAAGAAAGGGGGGAAAAAAACTGAGAGGGGTATAAAAAAAAATCTCACACAACTCTTGGGTTGAACTGGGAGCTCAGACCCAAAGGAGTGAATTTCCTGGAGAAACTAACCATTACTGACAAGCTTTTGTCATCAGTTATAAGATTGCCCCTGGTAACCACAAAAAAGCATTGAGCTTGCATGCTTTCTGTAGTTTACAGTTTGCATTTCTCTTGAGAGATGGTTGCATGTTGCTGAATCAGTTTTTAGAGGCAGTGAGATGAGAATCTGCTCGAAAATGATCAACTTCACTTACAGTCATTCAGGGGGGGCAGTTTTATATTGCTGTTTGTGTCTACACGCTTCAACCAAGTGCTCCTATAGGGTTAAGAAAGATGTGTCCAGTATGTACTCACAGCCTGGGTATGTCATTTTGAGTCAACATTATTTCTGATCCAAAGTGTGTGAGGTGTTATGTGTTTGAATTAAATGGGTCCCTGTGCACTGTCATAGCAAAAATGGCATGCCTACAAGTATTAGAACTATTCACTTCAGCGTCACCAAAAGTGTTGGAAATGTCAGCATATCCAGTCAATGTATAACAATGGCTTGTTCGGGTCCTTTCAGCGGCTGTAGCCTTTATACTCCCAGTTAGTCCTGTAGGATGAGAGGGCTCATTACGGGGAATGATTGGAGAGCTCAGGGCTCAACCTCATTACTGACTGGGTGATTAGTACTGAATCAGCAGCTTATGATGGAAAGGCCAGCAGGGAGGAGAAGTGGTGGTGGTGGGCCACAGGGTGGGGACACCAGCATCCCCAGAGAGATGACCTATTGATTTGTGGCATTCAATGCAGTGAAATGTAGCCATTTTGAGCACCCACCTGCAGTACTGAGGGTTTATGTTACTGGATTTTTATCGAAACTGTGTGATCTGACCAGTGCAGAGATTTTAAGCCGATTATTACATCTCAGTAGATATTAGGCAAGAGGTTTAAGTATCCATATGGCGGCCTAACTAGACCACGTCCTATTACATACCTTTAGCCCAATAACAGACAGTGGAGGAATTTACCTCATGAGCTCCCTGATCTACCATATATCCACCCTGTATATGGAATTAATGCTAGGTCTGCCCTCTTCCCCACTGCTAATATGGGTAGCCAGATAGGGCTGTGCCCTTAATTTGCCCAAATTCCTCCCCCAATTAACGGGATGGGTTCGGTAGGGGCCAATCTGCCTGGCGATGACAATTCCCAGCAAAGCCCTCTGCTCCCCTGATGTAAAATCCCTCCCTGTCGATCGCCTAAAACATCTGTCTTTACTTTCCCAAATCCCTTTGTATCTGCTCCTCTTTGGAATATCAACCCATAATCTGGGTTAGAGAATGGAAACTCATGTGGTGAGGGGTTTAGTGAGGGCTGTTGAGGATAGGGTGTAGCCTAGTTGGTATTACCTGCTGCACTAGATAGTGAGGCAATTTAGGTAAGGGACTGATAATTATGCTCTGAGAATTTAGGCTATGTTTTTAAACCTTTATTTAGCCAGGGAAGTTAGATCCCTTGAGGTTAAAAACACTATTTAGCAAAGGAAATCTAGCAAGAAGTCAGATGGAAAATATACAATACTAGTAGTTGTGCTGAATTGACCATTGCTGTGTATTGTATGTACTTGATTAAACTTTTTTATGTAGCGATATGGGTATTGTTTTGACTCGTTTCTCACACAGACAAAACATCCACTTAGGTGTTTTGTCTGGGTCTCCTGTGCTCAAACTGTTCAGCCGAACCTGTTGTTCACACTACTAATCACTGGTCATGAGCTAAATACCGGTAGTCATGGTGCCTCCATTTGGTTATAACCTCACATGCAGTTGATTTGGCCGAACTGTCAGGTTTGAAAGGATCTTGAGGAATACATCTGAGGAGAGCTTGCAAGGTAAAAATACACTTGACTCTTGGAGATTTGCTGCCGTCCTTAGCAGCATCGTCCGCTTATAGAAGAGTTACATTTGGACGGTTGCCTTGTGTGATTCGGTCATTAACACTCAGACAATTACCATCTTCTTTTGGCGTTCTTCCCACTTTAACAGAGCTAATGCTAAGCTAATGAAGTGAGTAGCGAGGACGATTTATCCATTAGAGTCAATTAAGTCAATCCAATGCAATCCAATGTTTAGGGGGATGTTGATGAGTGTCAAAATAGCATCATGAACCACCCAAACACAGATAGACTGGTGGATTTAACAACTTTTGCCCCTTGGTGGTAAGTGCTATTACTTCAGACATTTTGTATCATCAAGGTACAACGTCTTCCCACATAGGGATTATACCTATTTTGGGAGCAAATGTTTCCCAGTGAGGCTGCCTGATGGTCTGCATCGCCATAATAAGTATAAATCTGCTTCTTCACAGCGTATTACGGGACTGAACATAAGGGATTGTGTTATTGTGGGTCTATAATCTGGGTTTAAACTCCTTGTTTTACAAATGGCCCTTTTAAAAAGCTTTTTTTTGCTTTGTATCGGGTGAAAAGAATCTCATCCTGTATTAACCTACTGTCTCGTAATTTTCTGGAGTGTAGCTTTTGTTACTTGTTTCATTCACTGTGGTTTAGAGACGTTGTAGCTGCGCCATATGCCGCCATGTCATAGGGTGTCGTAGCAGTGTTACAGGTGTGTTATGACAGTGGTCAGGTTAGATACTGTGAAGGTGAGCTTCAGAGACTAGCTCTGTAGTTTTGCAAGGTTTTAGCACCATTCCAAAGGAACTTGTGTAGTGGTAGCAGAAGAGTTAGCCTTCAGAACTTGGCAATGCAACCAAAATAGGTCAATATCCAAGTTATTATAATTCTCAAATGCTGTTCCATATGTCCTTGCCCTCAAAGGCTGAGGTACTATTCAGAAGTGGGCTCTCTGTAAAATGACATTATATAGTACATTATTCGCTGAGCAGGTACCTGAAAAAGGCTACCTGGAGGTCGTGAGATTTAGCACAAGAACCCAAAATAAGGAACTCGGTGGGCCGACTCTCAAAGCTACAGGTTGAAAGTTCCTCAGAACCTTAACTTATCCTTTGAGTCCAATTGCATCCCATTGATTGTTTGTTTAGTAGTAGTGCATGAATTGCATGAAATTTGCATGACATTTAATATACAATTCGTTCTCTCTACCCCTTGGTAAAAATGTGTAGCATTGCAGCAAGCTTGCTTTAAAACTGCAACATTGTCTCCGCACCCCATTGTAAAATGTGTAGAATTGCACAAAAATGTACTCTAAATCTGCGGCCCCTCATGGTGAGTTCAGATTTTTTTGGGACCCCGACCCTGATTTAAAGTTGCACATCCCTGTCCTAGAGCATGTCCCAGATGCAGACTTTGGCCATTTTGTGGTAATCAAGATGAATTAAAAACCCTATCAAGTCAGAGAAAGTCTTCATCTGTTTCCCAATTAGGGGAAATTATTTTAAGATATTGAGCGGCCCAAGAGTTTTTACTGAACCTGGAAATATAGAGGACAATATAACTTAGGAACTGTGACTAATAGGAGACAATATGTGTATTAAACTACTAATTTCATAGTTAATTGTGTATTTCAATGGTGTTAAATTTGATATTTTGATTTGCGCTAAATCTGGGCTTCATTGTTTAAGACAGGTGAGGAGGACTGGAGTGAAGTTTGTTCTGGAGTGCTAAGGAAATATTTAAATCGATCCAAGTGCTGTCTTGTCCTTTTAAAACCGTGAAACATGTGAATTGGGCGTAACTTTTACATTTAGTCCAATAATTAATTGTCACAATAAATCCCAGAGTCCATCTTTTTAACAAACCGAAAGACATATGTCATCATGGCAGTTGCCCACAATTACTGAGCACCAACCCCATCCTCTATACCAGTTAACAATACCCATGGGGTCCCTGGCACTCCAAGACACACACACACACACACACCTCATTCTCTCCCAGATGCCTCTGTTTCGGGGGGCAGATTGGGTGAGGCCAGGCAGCAGGTCTGGTTCCACTCGGCTGTGCTCTGGGACCTTCCTCACTTGTTCTCTAGTGTCTCTGAAGCCCCCTCACTCCCTCCTCTGCCATCCCTCTCCACTGCCTCTCAAAGGAGTCTTGCTGGGCCCAACTGCCTGCATAAAGAGGTGGGCAGGTCCGTCTCAGTGGGGAGTGGGGAGAGACTGTGTGTGTGTGTTTTTTCAGCCACTAGAAGTGAGGCAGGGCCTTGTTACAATTACCCCCCTTGTTTGTGATCCTCCAGCGCCAGAGATCGGGGAAGGAGGAGGAGGTGCAGAGCTAATGGGCATGTTTGTTTACCTATTTGTCCTTGACATGATCAATTGATTACCAGGCTTATTCACTGCCTCCATGGGGTCATTACATTTCCATTTAAATTGCAAATGGATTTCTCCCCAGCATCACTCCCATCCGTCGTTACCGTAGTGCATGCACCACCTATGCAGTGCACACGTACACACGTATGCACATGCACACACCTGCTTTAAACATTTAAATAACATGAAAATAAAATATTGGCTTCTTTTGGCAAGACCATTTTTTTTTGCCTAATGATGAAGAATTATGGAATGATTTATTTACTATCATGAAGCTACTGTTTGTAAATATGTTTTTGTCTCCCACATTCATATTCCTAGATGGTGGAATTCTCTCTCAATTTCACTCTCCTGTGTCTGCGTGTTCATTCATGAGTGAGATACACGTGTAGGGCAGAATAGGGGAGGCTTCCCCAGTCCATTATCTTGTGAAGAGGGGAGAACCCCTCCCTCACCTTCCCTCCTCTCTCTCTCTCTCTCTCTGGGAGTACATCAGTGATAATTACCCGCATCATGAAGATGTCAGTCATTTAGCTGTGGCCATTAAAACTCCCCCTTACACACACACACACACACACACACACACACACACACACACACACACACACACACACACACACACACACACACACACACACACACACACACACACACACACACACACACACACACACACACACACACACAGCATAACAGTCCTCCGAGAGGAAAACAAGCTGATTCCTGGATAGAAAAGCATGGTGATTAAGCGAGACTGGGGATATTACAGAGAACGATTACTGATTTGGAGTTAAACAGTCGGAAAAGAGCGGCCAAATTGGGCAGCAACGGGAGATCGCTAAGCTAAGCACTAATTGACGCAATCTCAGACGAGCTATCGCAGAGAGCATATTCACATCACTACAGAGAGAACTGTATGGTTGCATGGCTGGACAGATTAGCTACTTGACGAATATAGTAGAAGTCAAGGGCATGACGAATATAGTGGAAATCAAGGGCATGACGAATATAGTGGAAATCAAGGGCATGACGAATATAGTGGAAATCAAGGGCATGATGAATATAGTGGAAATCAAGGGCATGATGAATATAGTGGAAATCAAGGGCATGACGAATATAGTGGAAATCAAGGGCATGATGAATATAGTGGAAATCAAGGGCATGATGAATATAGTGGAAATCAAGGCCACGATGAATATAGTGGAAATCAAGGGCACGATGAATATAGTGGAAATCAAGGGCACGATGAATATAGTGGAAATCAAGGGCACGATGAATATAGTGGAAATCAAGGGCACAATGAATATAGTGGAAATCAAGGGCATGATGAATATAGTGGAAATCAAGGGCATGATGAATATAGTGGAAATCAAGGGCACGATGAATGGAGTGAAATGTTCAGAGAATTGTATGACTGCTCAACTTCTACCCAGTATTCCCTTATTAATCACTTAATCACATACGGTCACACTTTATTTGGATGCTCTACAGATGGTCATATTATCATCAAACTATCGGTTGATAAGCAACTGGTTGCTAAGGTTACGGTTAGGGTTAGATTTAGAATAAAGGTTAAGTTAAGGTGAGGATAAGGGTTAAGTTTTGGGTTAGGATAATGGTTATAGTGGAAATGACAGCATTTTAGCAACATTAAATCATTTTAAAATCTGTTCATTTCCACCCTGGGAAGAATATGACACTTTGAAAAAAAAAATCTGACAAGCGAGCACTTAGATATGGTGATTTTCACGTTTTCATAAATTCTTCGAATATTTTGGAATTACGTATACTAAGGCATTTGTGAAAATTATATAGTAATATGGAGTGGGAAAGCGGCCGTGCATTTGGACAATTAATGGTAAATAAAACCTAATAAAAACATCTGTCTCCTCCAGGACCGGAGTCTACGCAGACCGGTGCACAATAGCCAATCAGATCTACAGTAGTCCTTTACACAAACAAGCCATTTGCCACACAGGCCTGCCGTCATTCACTTTGAGCTGGACTGTGTGTTTACAGGCAGTAGCAACAGCACAACTTTAGATCATTAGAACACATTTGCCAAAGCTACAAAATACACCTGAATTGATTTCTTCAATTATGTCAATACTACAGGATTCCTCTTACATTTGGGAACTTTTCATTCACAACCATGAAAAGGTAGGCTCTCTCTCCCTCAGTTATGCACATCAACAACAGCCAGATCAACAACTAATGCTAGCCAGAGCCAGATGAGCTAACGAAGGAACATTAGATAAACCCTCTCAAACTGTTTCAGCTAGTTGGCCGTCAAAATTGCACTGATAAACGACGGGGAATTGTAGCCTACTCGTCCTTCTGCAGCTTGCCTGCAAACAAGAACACAAGCTAACTGGCTAAAGTTGGCTAGCTCGCTTGCTAGCTACTTCCAGACATAAATGAAAGAACACTTCACTCTGACCATTTTACTCCCTCTATAGCAGAGCTGGTTAACTAGGCTGTTTACATGTTATCTAGAGCATTTGTGACTAACTATAAAACAAAATATATATATATATATATATATATATATATATATATATATATATATATATATATGTTTACTGACACCGGTCATATTCAGCCGGTGTTGCATGTTTTTAAATTCATCAGTTATTCTGCACGGGGACATGCTAAGTCGATAACAGTCGTTCATGTTCTTGCTAGCTAACCAAATGATACCTGCATCTCTGGCTGTGTATAGCCAGAGAGGCAACAAAGTAAGTCACTCACCACTCCTCCAATGACATGACATCCTCCTAGCAGCTAGCTAGCTAACGTTAGGGTCTGTGTTTTTAGCTTGCTACATATAGATACGCTACCCTATTAGCCATGTTATGACGGACTTATTATCGTTGCCCATGCTAGTTTGATTGTATTGACATTCCCAGCCTTAGTTACATTCATCAGTTTTTGTCCAAAATATTGAGTCTTGGAAACTGAAACAGTGTGTCCCAAATTGTGATTTACAACCTGATAGCAAGGTTTTTGGGACTACCAAGATAGGTATTGGTGAATTATATGAATCATGCATTGAACTGCATCCATCTACTCTGCCAACAATGCCTTAGTGTACGTCACTGAACGTTGAGTCAAATAGAACCTATTTTTAAATCCTCTTATGAACTTGGTTTCGTAGCATAAACTGGGAATTTGATCTTTTTTTAACGGATATTAGGATTGCCTGTTTGTTTCATACCTGTAAAATAGTTAAAACGCTGTCAGTTAGATAGCCTATAGAGCATCTATAGATGTTTGCTTGTCTTTGTTTTTATTTGCTTATCTGGATCCCCATTAGCTTTTGCAGAGGGCTCCACAAAAAAAAAAACACAAAACATAACAAGTTACAAAACACTGGTACGCTGACAGACAAGGACAGTCACACAAAAAGTAAACGGACGGACTATCCAAATAAAGTGTGACCTCAAATGCTAACACGTACTCATTCCTCACCAGATAGCCCCTACAACATACACACCCACACATCCTTAGCCCGATCAATGGTCATAGCGGGTTTTCCTTGACAAGACTGTCGCTTGCCCAAGAGCCTTTGGTCAATCCCTTTCCCTCTCACACACACACACACCTCCCTCCCCCAACACACTTGTCAAGGACCTCGTCGACCCCTGACCCCACCCACTTGGCCCCATTATTGATTTCTCCCTTCGCCCCTCTCAATCTGGATGAAGAGGGTGCGAGGCAGCATTAGCCAGGTATACAGAAGGGACTTTGGGGATGAAGGGCCGATCAATGTGGAGTGATGGTTGAGCTTGCAGCAGCAGAAACAACCGTCACGAGGAAATAAGGGCTTCAGGCCAGAGAGGTGAACACTAATAGTGCCTGAGTGGAAGCTAGAGAGGCCAGAGACCAGAGAGACTCAATGCCGATGAGGCCATGGCTTGTTTTGTGATGAGGGCTGCCCGACAGCGCTGGGTTTACTGGATAGGTCACTAATGATCTCTCTGATCACTCTACGCCAAGAAGGAGATGAAGGAAAGACCGGAGCCCTCAAGACCCAGACCTACCAAGAAACTGTGTATTATTGGAAAACAAGACCCAGACCAAGATATTTGATGCCAAAATCCAAGGCCCAGACCCAGATTGCATTTATGTTGTCTCAAGACCGAGATCACACAATCGAGACTGAGTTAGCCTACCACTTCTTTCTCTCTTTATGTCTACCTCTCTTTTACTATTTTTCTCTCTTTCTCTCTAACACTCTTCGTATCAACCTCTCTCTCTACCTCTACTTCACTGTAGCCTCTTTCGGTATTGTCACACCTGTTGAATTCCGGCAATACCAGCTCCTTGTCGCGGTCACATGGCATGGGTTGGTCGTGCGATCCGTCGGTTGTTGGTCATGCCCCTCCTCTCCACTCCCTTCCTCGTTCCCCTTCTCAGTGAGAGGCGAGGCAGCCGAATCTGAGTCGGAGCGGTTCGGTGGGAAATGTGGGAAATGCAGCACGGAGGCTTATTAGTGTCATACTGCTCTTCCTGAGCTCCTATTTACTGCCTCTCTAGAGCCCACAGACACCCCGCTGCTGCAGAGGGCACGGCCTGCCGCCTTCAGTTTTGGTTTGTGTGTAGGAATAGGTGTGCGTGTGTTTGTGTGTGTGTGTGTGTGCACGTCCGTGCGAGACACATATAACAGGAGTGTGATTGAGTAAGTTTGGAGAGGGTTTATGCCTGTGTGAGATATAGAGTGTGTAAGTGTACTGTATGCGTGACAGTGAGAGAAAGAGAGATACAGAGGACATGTGTGTGCATTGAGTAACATTGGGTTCAAAGCCATAACAAGATGCCCCCTTTTGTTTTTGCCCTGTGTATTTCCACAGATATGTCACACATAGATAGGTTAAACAGATGTTTTTCTATGTGTGTGTGTTTTCTCTTCTGGCAGGCTAACGCCTTTAAATAACCCTGGGTCCTTTTCAATGGGGCTTGGAATAATCCATTTTCACCTCTCTTGCCTCGGATCAGGTTAGGGGTTTTGCGGTGACACAGTTAGGCATAATCTTTTTATTTTATTTTAATTTCCCAGCATCGCCTCCACTAATTCTCCTCCTGTCACTTTAGATGTGGCTAAAAACTGATTTGGGCTCAGTAATCTCACCCCGCATTTTGCCTCCACTTAAAGAAAACCTTGGAATATCATAAAGAGATTATTTTATTTGTAATTGATTATGTGCCTTCCTTGCCACAGCCATGGGTACTTCAAAGCGACTCAATTAAAGGGGGGTGAAAAGACTAGGGTGCTGAATTTGGTTGGCTTGGGTAAATGGGGCGACGAGGGGAGTGGGTTCAAGACGCCGGGGTCGAGAAGTTGAGCCTCCTTTGGCTGACGAATAAGAATCAAGCCTGATTCCGAGATAGCAGTTAATTGGCTCACGGAATGTGCCTTGGTAAGAAAATGATCTCTGTGAGCCAACGACATGGTGGGGTTGGTTCCTGAAGGTGGCTGTTTATTGGAGGAGGAGGTTCAGTAAAGATTATTGGTTGATCTACTTTTCAAGTTTGGGCCTGAGTCTCCAGTTAACCTGCTCCTCTAGACTGCTAGCTGAGTTTAAAGGTCTCCAGACCCAAACCAAGATGCTTGAATGTCTATGGATGTCAATGGATCTCCACACTAGCCTCCTCAATCATTCACCATACTGAAGAGGCCTTCTGTCCCATAAGCCACTCTATCACCACCTCCACCCCTCCTCTCTCAATCCCTCTCCATCACCTTTGGATTCCCCAATTTTCCCCTCCCAGAGCTGAGGATTTGACCCCCTTCACTACCCACCCAATCCCCCACCTAACACATCACTGGGGGATGGAGATGGAGTCAGTGAGCCCCAGCTGGCTCCCCATGGCAGCCCTATCCCTGTATCAGCCTGGCCCTCATCCCTCTGCTCCCTATTAGGGTGATCCAGAGCCGAGGGCTCTGGGCAAGAGTGAGAGGGGATAGCCCCCAAACCCTGATTAGCCTATCCCAATGATCTCTCCTGAGTCCACGGGCCCTGCTAGTGAGAAGGAGGGATGAGAAAGGAGGAAGGGATACTCTCCCTCCCTCTCTCTCTTCTTCCTTTAGCCGCTATCAGCCCCAGCCCAATACTGATCACAATCCTCTTACCTCTCTGCTCCTATTCCCCAGCAGTCTCCATAGACTTTAAATGGGGGGGGGGGGGGGGGGGGGGTACAATGCAGCCCTGTGGAACCCCTCAGAATGTCAGGAATATTCCCATTTTTTTTTATATGTGTATTCCATTTCAATCAAACCCCCCCAGGCAGGGCTAAATTGTGGGATTATCTCCCATTTTGTGTTGTTCTAATCCCTGCCTCCTCATTGACATTATTGCTGGAGGGGAATCTGTATCTTATCATCATGTTGTACTTTGATGTTCCTTTTGGTTATGCCACTGGCAAATGCTTGTATACTGAAAATAACATTTTGGACACACCTACTCATTCAAGGGTTTTTATTTTTTTTCTACGTAGTAGAATAATAGTGAAGACATCAACACTATGAAATAACACATATGGGGGCCTCCCGGGTGACGCAGTGGTTAAGGGCGCTGTACTGCAGCGTTAACCTGTGCCACCAGAGACCCTGGTTTTGCGCCAAGGCCCCGTCGCAACCGGCCGCGACCGGGAGGTCCGTGGGACGATGCACAATTGGCCTAGCATCGTCCGGGTTAGGGAGGGCTTGGCCGGTAGGATATCCTTGTCTCATCACGCACCAGCGACTCCTGTGCGCGCTAACCAAGGTTGCCAGGTGCACAGTGTTTCCTCCGACACATTTGTGCGGCTGGCTCCGGGTTGGATGCGTGCTGTGTTAAGAAGCAGTGCGGCTTGGTTGGGTTGTGTATCGGAGGACGCATGACTTTCAACCTTCGTCTCTCCCGAGCCCGTACAGGAGTTGTAGCGATGAGACAAGATAGTAGCTACTAAAATAATTGGATACCACGAAATTGGGGAGAAAAGGGGGTGAGGAAAAAAAGAAATAACACATATGGAATAATGTAGTAACGAAGAAAGTGTTAAACAAATCAAAATATATTTTATAATTTAGATTCTTCAAAGTAGCCACCCTTTGCCTTGATGACAGCTTTGACATCCTTGGTCAGGGAGGTGACTAAGAACCCGATGGTCACTCTGACAGAGCTCCAGAGATCCTCTGTGGAGATGGGAGAACCTTCCAGAAGGACAACCATATCTGCAGGATTTTCACCAATTAGGCCTTTATGGTAGAGTGGAGCCAGACAGGAGCCACTCCTCAGTAAAAGGCACATGACAGCCCGCTTGGAGTTTGCCAAAAGGCACCTAAAGGACTTTCAGACCATGAGAAACAAGGTTCTCTGGTCTGATGGAACCAAGACTGAACACTTTGGCCCGAATGCCAAGCATGACCTCTGGAGGAAACCTGGCACCATCCCTACGGTGAAGCATGGGGTGGCAGCATCATGCTGTGGGGATGTTTTTCAGTGGCAGAGACTGGGAGGCTAGTCAAACATTAACAGAGCAGAGTACAGAGAGATCATTGATGAACCTGCAGGGGCGAAGGTTCACCTTCCAACAGGACAACGACCCTGAGCACACAGCCAAGACAACGCAGGAGTCTCTGAATGTCCTTGAGTGGCCCAGTCAGAGCCTGGACTTTAACCCAATCAAACATCTCTAGAGAGTAGAGAGACCTTACTATAGCTGTGTAGCGATGCTCCCCAGGCAACCTGACAGAACTTGAGAGGATCTGCAGAGAATAATGGGAGAAACTCCCCAAATACCTGTTTACCAAGCTTGTAGCGTCATACCCAAGAAGACTCAAGGCTGTAATTGCTGCCAAAGGTAAAAAGTACTGAGTAAAGGGTCTGAATACTTTTATGTTGAATAAATTAGCAAACATTTCTAAAAACCTGTTTTTGCTTTGTCATTATGGGGTATTGTGTCTAGATTGATGGGGAAAATGTTAATTTAATACATTTTAGAATAAGACTGGAACATAAAAAAATGTGGAAAAAGTCAAGGGGTCTGAATACTTTCCGAATGCACTGTACGTAGGATGCTGTATATAGCCTTTTAACACATTAAAACAAAAGAGATACATAATATTTGTCCAGCCTTTGATGCTTGCAGATGTGCATAACATTCTGGTGTAACAGTTTAGGTTCCGTCCCTCGCCTCGCCCCTACCTGGGCTCGAACCAGGGACCCTCTACACACATCGACAACAGCCCCCCTCGAAGCACCGCTACCCATCGCTCCACAAAAGCTGCGGCCCTTGCAGAGGGGAACAACTACTTCAAGGTCTCAGAGCGAGTGATGTCACTGATTGAAACACTGTTAGCGCTCACCCCGCTAACTAGCTGGCCATTTCACACCGGTTACACTGCGACTAATCAAAAAGAGTTTAAAACATAGCTATAGGTGGTGTAACATTTAAACGCGCAACATGTTTGTCATTTTATTTGCACTTCATGGATCATCGGTGCAGCTGAATGCAGTGTGGCTGTATGGTGCATTCAAAACGTATTGTAGTTGAGCATAGGCTACTGCTCAAATGTTGCTGTAGCTGTACATGTTTCTCCTTTACATGGTGTTTTGCTGCAGGTTTAGTTTTTTGGTTATTCATTGCTTTAAAAACTGAAGCCAGACTACAACATTTTAGTAGCCTAGCTAGGACTATGGCTCCCTCCGCTACGCGATGTAAACGTGAAGCACGAAAGCAGCGCAATTGAACAATTGAAGTTGAAATCACCGGTGTGAGTGTATCAGGCTGTAATTACTACATGGCTCAACTGGTGACTCATTTATACTCGCATGTCCCGGGTAGCTTCCGAGAATAAGATTGACGAATATACTGAGATGTGACTGAGTTCATTAGGAAGTGTATAGGAGATGTTGTACCCACTGTGACTATTCAAACCTACCCTAACCAGAAACCGTGGATAGATGGCAGCATTCGCGCAAAACTGAAAGCGCAAACCACCACATTTAACCATGGCAAGGTGACTGGGAATATGGTCGACTACAAACAGAGTAGTCATTCCTTCCGCAAGGCAATCTGTCAAGGCAAAACGTCAGTATAGAGACAACGTGGAGTTGCAATTTAACGTCTCAGACACGAGATGTATTTGGCAGGGTCTACAGACCATCGCGGACTACAAAAGGAAAACCTGCCACATCGTGGACACCGACGTTCTGCTTCCAGACCAGCTAAACACCTTCTTTGCCCGCTTTGAGGATAACACATTGGCACCGACGCAGCCCGCTACCAAGGACTGTGAGCACTCCTTCTCCATGGCTGACGTGAGTAAGGCATTTAAGTGTTAACCCGTCCTCAGAGCATGTGCAGACCAGCTGGCTGGTGTGTTTATGGACATATTCAAACTCTCCCTATCCCAGTCTGCTGTCCCCACATGCTTCAAGATTGCCATCATTGTTCCTGTACCCAAGAATGCAAAGGTAACTGAACTAAATGACTGTCGCCACATAGCACTCACTTCTGTCATCATTAAGTGCTTTGAGAGACTAGTCAAGGATCACATCACCTCTATGTACCTGTCGCCCTAGACCCACTTAAATTTACTTACCGGCCCAATAGTTCCACAGACGATGCAATCGCCATCACACTGCACACTGCCTTATACTATCTGGACAAGAGGAATACATTTGCAAGAATGCTGTTCAATGACTATAGCTCAGCATAGCACCCTCCAAGCTCATTATTAAGTTTGAGGCACTGGGTCTGAACCCTGCCCTGTGCAATTGGGTCCTGGACTTCCTGTTGGGCCGCCCCACAGGTGGTGAAGGTAAGAAACAACACCTCCACTTCACTGATCCTCAACACAGGGGCCCCACAAAGGTGCATGCTCAGCCCCCTCCTGTACTCCTTGTTCACCCATGACTGCGTGGCCAAGCACGCCTCCAACGCAATCATCAAGTTTGCAGACGACACAACAGTAGTAGGCTTGATTACCAACAACGACAAGAGACAGGGAGGAGGTGAGGGCTCTGGGAGTGTAGTGCCAGGAAAATAACCTCTCACTCAACATTAACATAACAAAGGAAATGATCATGGACTTCAGGAAACAGCAGAGGGAGCATCCCTATCCACATCGATGGTACCACAGTGGAGAAGGTGGAAAGCTTCAAGTACACATCACTGACAAACTGAAATGGTCCACCCACACAGATAGTGTGGTGAAGAAGGAGCAACAGCGCCACTTAAACCTCAGGAGGCTGAAGAAAGTTGGCGTGTTACCTAAAACCCTCACAAACTTTTAAAGATACACAATTGAGAGCATCCTGTCGGGCTGTGTCACCGGCTGGTACGGCAACTGCACCACCCACAAATGCAGGGCACTCCATAGGGTGGTGAGTTCTGCACAATGCATCACCAGGGGCAAACTACCTGCTCTCCAGGACACAAGCATTTCGCTACACTACAAGCATTTCGCTACACTACAAGCATTTCGCTACACTCGCATTAACATCTGCTAACCATGTGTATGTGACAAATAAAATTTGATTTGATTTGACCTACAGCACCCGATGTCACAGGAAGGCCAAAAAGATAATCAAGAACAACAACCACCCGAGCCACTGCCTGTTCACCCTGCCACCATCTAGAAGGCGAGGTTAGTACAGGTGAATCAAAGCTGGGACCGAGAGACTGAAAAACAGCTGCTATCGCAAGGCCATCAGACTGTTAAATAGACATCACCAGCACAGAGAGGCTACTGCCTATATATACAGACTTGAAATCACTGGCCACTTAAATAAATGGAACACAAGTCACTTTAATAATGTCACTTTAATAATGTTTACATATCTTGCATTACTTATCTCATATATATATATATATATATATATATATATATATATATATATATATATATATATATATATATATATATACTGTGTTCAATACTATTCTACTGTATCTTAGTCTATGCCACTCTGACATTGCTCGTACATATATTGATATATTCTTAATTCCATTCCTTTACTAAGATGTGTGTGTATTGGGTATATGTTGTGAAATTGTTAGATATTACTTGTTAGATATTGCTGCACTGTCAGAGCTAGAAACACAAGCGTTTTGCTACACCCGCCATAACATCTGCTAAACACGTGTATGTGACCAATAAAATGTGAACAACAAAATGTGATGTGATTTAATGTGTGTCTTATTTGCGGGCCTTGTGTTTGACACATGTGCACTCAGCCTATTAGCCGTGTTATGACTGACTTGTGATCTTTTCCCTTGCTAATTTGATTAGTTACAGTCATTCGCTTTTTTTTTGTTGTTGTTCAAACTATTGAGTAATTTAAACTGAAACAGTGCATCCCGAAAGGGTGGAGGCAGCGAACAATGTACTACGCCAGCTGTGATTTACAACCTGATAGCAATATTTTTTGTACTACCAATTAATGTATTGGTGAAATATATGAATCATGCACTGAACTACATCAATTCTGCCAACAATGCCTTACTGTACGTCATGGAAGTTTGAGTCAAATAGAACCTGTTTTTAAAACCCTCTTATAAAGTTGGTTTTGAAGCATAAACTGGGAATTTTATCATTTTGACTGATATTATGATTGTCTGTTTGTTTCATATCTGCAAAGTAGTTCAAATGCTGTCGGTTCCACTTTAAGTATTACACTGTGCGTCAGTTCCAGATCCACCATGTCATTTGTTAAATTAAATCAGGTCTCTCTGTCCATCAAACTGGCATCAACGTGGAAAAAGTCAACTGAAATGATCTGCACATGATAACGTGATGTTTTTCACCTAACATCCTCTCCATCCAACCATCCCCACCCCTCCAATCCCCAGTTCCCCTCTCCCCCGTTCTTTTTTTTCTCTGATTCACTCTCTCTCTCTTTCTCTCTGGGGACAGATTAACCCCCAATCCCCCAGTTCCTTGTTAATTGATATTATTCAACGGTTTGGAGGCCACTGGGTTCCACACTGTTCCCACAGAGAGTTTAACTCTTATGTTTTGTTCTCTCAATGGAGAACACCTCCATCCATCCCTCCCTCACCTCCTCCCCCTTTTCTCCTGCCACCTTTCCCTAGAGTCGGCAGTCAACAGGCGTCACCCTGGGAGTTTGACTAGGCCATGTGAGCAAGGGTTCAATTGGACGGGAATTCCACTACCTTAGAATGGGTGAAAACAGTGTGGTTTCTATGAGTAGTGGTTATGGAAAGGAAACCCGTTTCGGGGTAGTTCTACAACCTACAAAATCCTTAACACCTGCACTAGAATATGATTTCTATTTGCCAGAAAAAGTTGTGACTCAGCCAACATCCTTCCTGTGTGTAACAAGCCAAGTATCGTCATTGCTTTGCTTGTAAAGGGTGTGTGTGGCAGCAAAAAAAAATATTGGAGTGTATATACTGAGAAACCCATCAAAAACTATAATATAGAACCCCCCTTGGATATAAACCGATGGAGAGTATTGCCTCTCTGGCTTTCCAGTGGCATCATGATGTCACCCTCTCTTGACAAACAAGACTTTGAAGATTAAGAGCGATAGAGTTGGTGTTTACCGGTTAATCGTTGGATTTATCGTGGGAAATGCTGGGAATTTAGCCACGATTTAGTCTCAAATCCTGTGTGGGAGCCACACTGGCCATGCATGCCCTCACTGACACTGGCAGTATCATCCTTTTATTAAAAATAAAAACCACTCAGGGCTCTAACTCACAGCCTTCATGGTTATTTGGACACCCTGCATTGACGTGTGGAATGGGAGCATTGGTCTGAAGGGGGTAAATTAAAATAGCCAGGGTAGCCATTTGATTAACTGTTCAGCAGTGTTATGGCTTGGGGGGGAGGAAGCTGTTTAGGATCCTTTTGGTCCCAGACTAGGCGCTCCGGTACCACTTGCTGTGCGGGAGCATTGATCTATCTCTATCTGGTGATCTGGTCATGGCTGGTTGAGCTTGTCTGCGCTTTGCTTTGTTCTCATCCACGAAGACCCTCCAGTGCTCTCGACCACACCCACTCTCAGGCCGTCACTGTGTGCGTTTGCTTGCTGCAGTGTTCAGGCAGCAGGGGACCCCTTTAAGAAGCTCCGTGGAGGAAAAACATCACTGCATTCAGCACACTGTCAAAGTCAACAGGGCAGCTGAGAGAGAGAGAGAGAGAGAGAGAGAGAGAGAGAGAGAGAGAGAGAGAGAGAGAGAGAGAGAGAGAGAGAGAGAGAGAGAGAGAGAGAGAGAGAGAGAGAGAGAGAGAGAGAGAGAGAGAGAGAGAGAGAGAGAGAGAGAGAGAGAGAGAGAGAGAGAGAGAGAGAGAGAGAGAGAGTTGTGGGTTACACCTTACTTGAAGGGCTTATAGACTGCTAATAAACATTATTACATAGTTTGTTAGATCAGGTAACATTGTAAGTCCTGTTACTATTGCCCTCACTCACCAACATATTTTTGAGGGGGCACCGAAGGCCAAATAATTTATCTATGTGCAATATCTTTTGTTTCTTGCATAGTACAGGATTGTGTACTGCTTTTAAAAAAACATTAAGGTGAATTAATATTGTAAAGTGCAGTTTGTGGTTTTTATTTGATACTATTCTACATGCCTCGTATACATCACTCAAACCCGAAACCTGTGTAGTGTACGTTGACTCTATTATCAGGCCTGTGTTTAAATGTTGCACTCCGACTATAAATACGTGGAATGAACTTCCTTTAGCCCCGGCTCTCTCTCTCTTTTTGCCCTCTCGCCCTCTAACGTTCACAAAGACACACATTAGTGCACACAGACACACTCACCCCTACCGACCTGCACTGAAACCCGAGAGTGTGTCGGTGAAATCCCTGTCATATTTCTCACGTCGATGGAACATTCTGCCTAGGCCTGAAAGCATAATAAATAGAGACGTGCTCTGTCTACTCTGAACTTCAACAGTCATTTGTAATATGATAATTCTCAACCGATAAGCAGTGCTATGATCAGCTACTCACATGTTCACGTCTTTTCCCCCTGGGATATAGTTTGGCAGAGTGAGCCTTATGCGTAAGAGATGGGAGTAGGAATAAGAACAAGTCAACATTGAAAATACAGAGCATTTTTTTGATGTGGTTGATGCAATAATGTGACCGTTGTTATTTTCGTGGTGTAACAACGGAATGGTGTGTGTAACAGAGGTAAGAACGTCCATGTTGGATATCATCAGTTGAGTTCCAAGCCAGTCCTTCTAACCATCATACCTCATTTATGCAGTGTGTGTGTGCTTGTGTGAGTGTATGCATGTGTTCGTAGGTTTAGGGGGGGGGGGGGCAAAGGACAAGCTGTCAGCTGAAGTGCTGGCTGTATTAGTCTGTAGGAATATTGGGTAGGTGCTGATGGAGCATGTCATCAAAGGGTTGGAAGTGTTTTGGGATCCAAGTGTGTAGGGGGGTGGGAGTGGGCCCATGGGTGTGTGTAGGGAGAGTAGCCTAGCGTTTACCTCTTGCCTTATGAAACTGTCTGTGTCCACTCCTCCTCCCTTCCCTCCTCCTCCTCCTCTTGCCCCTGTAAGTCTGTGAGGTATTTCTACAGGAGTGTGTCAGTGTTAATATTGACCCTGCTCTCACAGCTCAACAGGAGAAGGGCTCTCACACTCTCACTCACCTTCTCGGCCATCTTGCCAGTCACTAGAAGCAGTGTGTTATGTTCCCGATTCAGAGAAAATATTCAACATTTGTAATTTTACTTTTTTTCTGAAAAGAATGTGGACAAAATTCACTATAAATACAGTTTTCTTTCAAATACATATTCTAATCCTTTACATTATTTTTTTTATATTTTTATATTTAGAACGAGTTTCAGTATGGTCCTGTTCCCTTTCCCTAGATTGCTCACCTGAGAAAGGGGAGGTAGCAGCAGACTATAGGGTGTGAGAAGAGGAGGGGCTGCATGGATTAGGAACAGCTAGCCAGATCCCTAATAGCCACAGTGGCCTAACTGCTCAGATATCCAGGGGTTTTTCTTTTTGGCACAGACTGAAATATGGCAGAGGAGATATTCAGACAAACCCCACCCCATTCCATTCACAGGCATGGGGGAATCCCTGGACCGGCCTGGCTGAAAGATTACGCTGTGTGTGCGTGTGTTTGTGTGCTTGTGTGTAACCGGGTGGGTGTGTGCGTGCGTGCGTCTGTGTATGCATGTGTATGTACAGAGTCTTCAGAAAGCATTCATACCCTTTGACTTATTCCACATTTTGTCGCGTTACAGCCTGAATTCAAAATGGATTCAATTGTTTTTTTCCCCCACCCATCTTCACACAATAACCCATAATGGCAAAGTGAAAACAATCTTTTTAGAAATGTTGGTAACTGTATTGAAAATGAAATAGAGAAATTTCCAATTTACGTAAGTATTCACACCCCTGAGTCAATACTTTGTAGAGACACCTCTGGCAGTGATTACAGCTGTGAGTCTTTCTGGGTAAGTCTCTAAGAGCTTTCCACACCTGGATTGTGCAACAATTAGCCCATTATTATATTTTTTATTCTTTAAGCGCTGTTAAATTGGTTGTTGATCATTGCTAGACAATTTAAACAATTTAACAGTGCTTGAAGAATTACAAATATAATAATGGGCTAATTGTTGCACAATCCAGGTGTGAAAAGCTCTTAGAGACTTACCCAGAAATACTCACAGCTGTAATCACTGCCAAAGGTGCCTCTAAGGTCTAGCCATAAAATGGATGTAAAAACTCTAATTAGGCCACTCAGGAACATTCACTGTCTTCACTGCAACGTCAGTGTAGATTTGGCCTTGTATTTTAGGTTATTGTCCTGCTGAAAGAATAATTAATATCCCAGTGTCTGTTGGAAAGCAGACTGAACCAAGTTTTCCTCTAGGATTTTGCCTGTGCTTAGCGCCATTCCGTTTCTTTTTTATCCTGAAATAGTCCCCAGTCCTTAACGATTACAAGCATACTCATAACATGATGCAGCCACAACAATGCATGGATAGTGGTACTCAGTAATGTGTTGTATTGGATTTGCCACAAACATAACACTTTGTAATTAGGACAAAACGTTATTTGCTTTGCCACATTTTTTTGCAGTATTACTTTAGTGTCTTGTTGCAAACAGGATGCATGTTTTGGAATATTTTTATTATGTACTTACTTATTTATTTTCACTCTGTCAATTAGGTTAGTATTGTGGAGTAATCTAGAGGTGAAAGAAACGCACACCTATTTAGGTGAGGTGCTGGCTAGCGGAGTGGAACACTTAACAAAATAAAGAAGAGCCGCACCCTCTAGGAGCTCAGATGTAAAAATGTTTATGTCCAACATTTCGACAGACAAGCTGTCTTAATCTCCATTATTTTTTTAGTAGTGTGGAGTAACTACAATGTTGTTGATCCATCCTCAGTCTTCTGCTATCACAGCCATTAAACGCTGTATCTGTTCTAAAGTCACCATCAGTCTCATTGTGATATCCCCGAGAGGTTTCCTTCCTCTCCGGCTGAGGAATCCTGTATCTTTGTAGTGACTGGGTGTATTGATACACCATCTAAAGTTGAATTAATAACTTCGCCGTGCTCAAAGGAATATTCAATGTCTGCTGTTTTTTTATTTGTACAAATCTAACAATAGATGCCCTTCTTTGCGAGGTATTTGGAAACCTCCCTGGTCTTTGTGGTTGAATCTGTGCTTGAATTCACTGCTCGACTGAGGGACCTTAAAGATAATTGTGTATGGTGTACAGAGATGAGGTAGTCATTAAAAAAATAATGTTTAACACTATTATTGCAAGCAACTTATTATGTGACTTGTTAAGCACATTTTCACTCCTGAATGTATTTAGGCTTGCCATAACAATGGGATTGAATACTTATTGAATCAAGACATTTCAACTTTTCATTTTATATAAATATGTAAAAACATAATTCTACTAAGACATTACGTGAGTAGGCTAGTGACAAGATATCTAAATGTAGTCTAAAATTCAGGCTGTGACACAACAAAATGTGGAAAAGTTAAGGGGTGTGAATACTTTCTGAAAGCACTGTATATGTGTGTGTGTGAAGTGGTTTGAAAGCCTGAGCGTGAGGCTGATGTTTATCTTTTCAGAGTGGTGTCTCCATGGAGTTTAGTTATCTTGGGCAGTAAAGGATCAAACCACCAGGTCACAGGTCGTGAACCCCAAGCAAACTCAGCAGGAGAACTCCCATTACCCCAATCTATAGAGTGACATGGCAACGGCCCAGTCCAAGGTAGCATTTTTGCTATATTTAGTCAATAATCTGGAGCACAAAAAAAAACTATTCTTGTATTGTATTCATTTTGAACATTGTATTCAAATCAAATCAAATTGTATTGGTCACATACTCCGAATACAACACCTTACAGTAAAATGCTTACTTACGAGCTCCTAACCAACAATATGGATAAGAATAAGAAATAAAATTAAGAAGTCATTAAAGAGCAGCAGTAAAATAACAATAGTGAGACTACATACAGGGGGTATCAATACAGAGTCAATGTGCGGTGGCACCAGTTAGCTGAGGTAATATGTACATGTAGGTAGAGTTATTAAAGTGACTATGCACAGATGGTAACAACAGAGAGTAGCAGCGGTGTAAGAGAGGGGACGGGGGGGGGGGGGGGTCAATGCAAATAGTCTGGGTAGCCATTGGATTAGGGGTTCAGGATTCTTATGGCTTGGGGGTTGAAGCTGTTTTGAAGCCTCTTGGACCTAGACTTGGTGCTCCGGTACCGCTTGCGGTAGCAGAGAGAACAGTCTATGTCTAGGGTGGCTGGAGTCTTTGACAATTTTTAGGGCCTTCCTCTGACACCGCCTGGAATAGAGGTCCTGTATGGCAGGAAGCTTGGCCACAGTGATGTACTGGGCCATTCGCACTACCCTCTGCAGTGCCTTGCAGTCTGAGGCTGAGCAGTTGCCATACCAGGCAGTGATGAAACCAGTGCTCTTGATGGTGCAGTTGTAGAACCTTTTGAGGATCTGAGAACCCATGCCAAGTCTTTTCAGTCTCCTGCGGGGGAAAAGGTTTTGCCCTCTTCACGACTATCTTGGTGTGCTTGGACCATGTTAGTTTGTTGGTGATGTGGACACCAAGGAACTAGAAGCTCTCAACCGGCTCCACTGCAACCCTGTCGATGAGAATGGAGATCTACTGTACTGCTCGGTCCTCTTTTTCCTGTAGTCCACAATCATCTCCTTTGTCTTGATCACGTTGAGGGAGAGGTTGTTGTCATGGCACTACAAAATCAGGTCTCTGACCTCCTCCCTATAGGCCAGGGCTGCCCAACTCTCTTCCTGGAGATCTACCGTCAGTCTTCACACAGTCTTCCAGAACAGCTGGTGCTCTCATGTATGTTTTAATGTTATTTGCCTCAAAGCGAGCATAGAAATAGTTTAGCTCGTCTGGTAGGCTTGTGTCACTGGGCAGCTCTCGGCTGTGCTTCCCTTTGTAGTCTATAATGGTTTGCAAGCCCTGCTACATCTGACGAGCGTCAGAGCCGGTGTAGTACGATTTGATCTTAGTCCTGTATGGTCGCTTTGCCTGTTTGATGGTTCGTTGGAGGGCATAGCGGAATTTCTTATAAGCTTCCGGGTTAGAGTCCCGCTCCTTGAAAGCAGTAGCTCTAGCCTTTAGCTCGATGCAGATATTGCCTGTAATCCATGGCTTCTGGTTGGGGTATGTATGTACGGTCGCTGTGGGGACGACTTCATCGATGCACTTATTGATGAAGCCAATGACTGATGTGGTGTACTCCTCAATGCCATCGGAGGAATCCCAGAATATATTCTAGTCTGTGCTAGCAAAACAGTCCTGTAGCTTAGCATCTGCTTTAACTGACCACTTTTTTATTGATCTAGTCACGGGTGCTTCCTGCTTTAATATTTGCTTATAAGCAGGAATCAGATGAATAGAATTATGGTCAGATTTGTCAAATGGAGGGCGCTGGAGAGGTTTGTATGCGTCTCTGTCTGTGGTGTAAAGATGGTCCAGAGTTTTTTCCCCTCTGGTTTCACATTTAACATGCTGATAGAAATTTGGTAAAACAGATTTAAGTTTCCCTGCATTAAATGTCCCCGGCTACTAGGAGCGCCGCCTTTGGGTGACTCTCTAGGTTGGTAGTATGGTCTACAGTTTATCATGACAGACTCTACCTCAGGCGAGCAATAGCTCGAGACTTCCTTAGATATCGTGCACCAGCTGTTATTTACAAAAATACATAGTCCACCGCCCCTTGTCTTACCAGACGCCACTGTTCTATCCTGCCGGTGCAGCGTATAACCAGCCAGCTGTATGTTGACAGTGTCCTTGTTCAGCCATGTCTCCGTGAAGCATAAGCTATTACAGTTTTGAATGTCCCATTGGTAGTTTAATCCTCCGCATAGGTCATCTATTTTATTGTCCAAAGATTGCCTGTTTGCTAGCAGATAAGAAGGAAGCAGGGGTTTATTTGATCGCCTACGAATTCTCAGAAGGCAGCCCGCACTCCGGACGCCTTTTTTTCCTCCTCTTCTTCACGCAAATCACATGGATCTGGGCCTGTTCCCGAGAAAGCAGTACATCGTTTGCATCGGCTTCGTCAGACTCGTTAAAGGGAAAAAAGGATTCTGCCAGTCCGTGGTGAGTAATCGCAGTCCTGATGTCCAGAAGTTATTTTCGGTCATAAGAGATGGAATTGATCTTTAAATTATACACATTTTGAGCCTGTGAACTTCGTACTTCCTCATTGAGCCTTATTGATTTCTGCACACCTCAAGTCCAGATTTTATCTCTCATTCAACTCTCATACAAACATTTTGAGTGGAAAAACTCAAACATTGGCTCTTGATAGTCGATAGACCAATGACCCTAATTAAACACACATTTAGAAGACAGAAAAAAAATATCTTTCTCTGTTGATTGAGAGCAGTGATGACTTTGTTAAACTGAAAATCCAATCTGTCCCACAGCGCCCCTGAGCAGTGCTGGAAAACACCTTATCCAGTCGATCTGAAAAAAAAAAGGCTTCTCTCTCTCCTTTTCCGAGAAGAAGGGATAACAGCCCTCGTTGGGGGAATATCCACGCCTGCCAATTGCCGTAATGGCCTCTAATTCCAAATTAATTCAGTCTAAATGAACTGTCAGAGGAAGATTGATTTGTTGGAGCTGCTCTCTTGATGAGTGCTGTCTTGGGAGGGGGTGATTAGGCGCTGAGGCCTGCACAGCTCCCTCACAGCCTGGGGCTAGATTTCGTGAGCAGCCCCAGACCTGGGTATAGGTAGCAGCTGCTGCCGGGCTGACAAGTGAGGGGTTGTTTTTTCACTTGGGGATGGCGTTCACTGAGTGGGAGAGTGGGGACCAGGTTACATATTCATCTCTATGGGTTTGTGAACAACTAAAAGGTTTTGGGGGGGATTTGAACAGTACAGAGTTCTGGAGAAGGAGAAAGATGGAGAGAGGGGAGGAGAGGGATGACAGGAAACTGAGTATCCAATATCCATAGAGATAAGTCCCTCCCCACCCCCCTTTCTGTGCCATTGAAAGTAGGCTCAACACAAGCTGCTTTTGATTAAGGGACAGTTGCCATAGTAGCCGATATAGGGGACATTTTCAGTTCTTCAGAGTTTGCAGTTGTGAGTAACTTAAGTATCGCCCGCTTAGCTGATGTTTTTGCAGTGTCGGAGGTGGAACTGCATTGGAGCTGTCAAGTCGGTAGTCAGCTGCTCTTGTGATCATTGTCACGGAGTCACACCCATTTAAAATCATTAAACTGAAATTATTAGGATTTCTATCAGCCTAATTAAGATATATATTAAATCTCACATTCCAGTGTTTGAATTTGTAAACTAGGTTGCATGGGATTTCTCTTAATGCAACTCCGTGAAGCCAATGCTTAAGGTATAATGCTGTGAGCCGCATGTGGAATAGACAGCTCTAACGTAGTTCCACCCCTGACACCGGAAAAAACAACTGTCA